>NW_012150385.1:979476-1008762 GCF_000956105.1 Propithecus coquereli | reverse complement strand
CGCGGCGGGAGTGAGGTGGCCTCAGAGGGAGTTTTGCATTGCGGGAGAGATTTTTTTCTGTACATAAATAATGTGTGAAAGAAACACAAGAGCCCCCAGAGAGAATTACTAGATGGGCCTGCCCCACACCTCCTGATGTGTGGCCGGGTTCCTAACAGGCCATGGAGCGGTACTGGTCCGCGGCCTGAGGTTTGGGGACCCCAGGGCTAGAAGATACGGTCCTTGTCTTCCGCATTTCTGTGTGGAGAGCGCGATTTAGACCTTTCTCCGGAGCGGCGGGGACTGCGGGAGAACCGTGCTCACAAGGGGGCGCTGTGTTCTAAGAAATGGGAGCGCTGCCTGGGTACTCGCACTTGACGTTCTGCTCCAGGTCCCCGGACTGCGACCGCCCTGCCTCCTCAGGTGTGTGCCTTTGGCACCTCCCCTTTCCCTGCACTTGGACCCGGTCTGGTCCCCACGCCTCCTCCGCAGCGGCGGTGGGCACTGCAGCAGTCCTCGCTGGGGCAGTGCAGTTCTGTGCGTGGGAAAGTGCCCGCTGCAGTTCCAGTTCTCAGCCAGCGGGTCGCGGGCCTCGCACTCGCCCTGACCGGCCTCTGCCGTGGAGAATTTCGGCTTCCTGCGAGTGGCGGGCTTCCACTTACTTAGCTGCCCAACAGCCACTGTAAAGCTTAGTGCTGTGAGCCAGACCCCATCCTGCCACTGTCACACATTCTGTGTGCTGGGGATTGGAACCCATACAGTGGGGACGCCTGTTCCAGGAGACCTGGGATGTCAGATGTCAGCTGGGAAGGCCCAAAGGCGGAGCCTGGAGTCATCTCTCGGAAGGCTTGCTCCTTCCGAGTCTGGAGTGGCGCTGGGCTGGCTGACCGCAGGGGGTGCAGTCGGCTGGAATACTTCCACGTGGCCCAGGCGCTGCCTGGGCTTCTCAACACAGTGGCCAGGCTTTAAAAATGAGTGTCCCCTGGAGCAGCAAGTCATTATCTTTTATGACTTAGCCTAGAAAGTCACATAGTGTTACTCTGCCAGAACCTCGGACTCCCAGGTTCAACGGACAGGAAACAAAGCAAACCCCACGTCTTGATGGGACAGTGTCACTGTCACACATCAGTGGAGCAGGTGGGAGGGACATAGTGTTGTGGCATCTTTGGAAGATGATCTGCCTCCAGTGAGTCCAGAGAGAATTAGAGTGTAAGCCTCCCTGGAGGGACCCTGCGTGCCTGGCTTTACCACCTAGTGCCGGCGCTTCGCTGGCCCTGCAGTGCCAGGTTCAGGAAGAGCTCACCCTCCTCCAGCTCATGGTTGGCTTTGGTCAGTTCAGTTGGTTCAGAGGTGGGCAGGGAACAGAAGGTGACTCAATCAGTTAGGGGAAGGACTCATGTTCTGTTGCTGAGCGGAGAAAAGAGCCTCCCCTTTCCGTCCCACTCCCCTTCCTTCCCTCCATGGATATGAATGAAGCCACATGTAGCCCCCAGGCTGCTGGCTGCCTCTTGTGGGCACTCATGTGGGCAGCCAGGCTGTGGGGGAAGCTGGAAGGGGAGAATTGCAGGAACTCAGCCATGACAAGCCCCTGGATCAAACCCACCCTGAGGCTTACTACTGCTAGATTTTCCTCCAGCTATGACTTCCCATAAACTCCCTTACCATTTAAGGCCATTCAAGTTGGGTTTTCCAGTTTTATTTTGTTTTGTTTTTCAGCATGGAAGGGCTCCAACTGACACAGATGGGAAGCAGGTCTATGGCTGGGTCAGTATCAGCCAGTGCATAGGGGAGGCTGGAAGACCTGGAGATGGCATTTACCAGGAAAGCCGAGAACCTCTCCCAGGTGGTGGAAGCTTGGACCCAAGGGGCCTTTTGCACCTCTCACCCTTCCTGATTTGTGATGTGAAATGCCTGCAGGAGGCCTGCCGTCACGCTCTCCTGCAAGGCCAGGCTCACTCAGGTTTTTCAGGGCTGGCTTCCCGGGCTTTCCGCTCTGTGGTTCTGACACTGGCTCACAGCCTTAACTTATTCATGGGAGCTCTGAGGGACGCAGCAGCCTGTCACTCAGACTCCAGGTGGGCGTCTGCAGAGCTCTCTGTGCCTGCCCTGAGCATTGACTGAGGCCCAGGCTGGATCCAAGGGGCTCACCCCTGGAGGGGAGGGCGGACATCACTGAGACAGGGAGCACTACTCAGCAGGGAGCTGAGGACAGAGCTGCTCACTTTGCCGGGGACTGCTTGGTGGGCACGGGCACCACCCAGGCCCCTCGGCAGGACATAGGTGCTCCTCCAGCGCTGGGAGCTCAGTGCCTCCCTGGAGCTGCCCTTGGCTAAAGGGAACAGCGTGGTGCAAAGTCATGCCCTTCCTAAGGGTGGTCTGAACCGCCAGCACATGGCAGGACATCTGTGCAGGCCCAGTGCAGCCCACTATTCCCACCACCCACACCCCCAAGACCCCTGCTCACAGAGCCATCTCATTCGACCCCCAGGAACTCATCTGCAACAAGTAGGATGTGCAGTCTCCACAGAAGGGATATTTAAGTTGGGTTCTGATGATTATGTGGAAGTTTTCTGGGAAGGGAAGGAGGGAGTGAACACAGAGGGAACAGCATGACCAAAGGCGTGGCATGCCAGTGCCAGGAGCTCCTTGTTTAGGATATCTCAGCAGCTTCGAGTGGCTGGAGCTGGAGACTGGAGGGTTCCGGTGCCTGCCAGGCCTCCTCATGTGGTCCTGACCTCTGGGTCACTCTTGGAGCTGCCTGACCCCAGACAGATTCGCTGGAAGGGAACAAGTGATGGTTTTGAGAGCAAACGTTGTTTTGCAGGCATCAGCTGGGCCATGTGTCTAGTGCAGGCCTCACCTGCAAGCAGACGTGTGATCTGTGACCTGGCATTGGGAAGCCAACAGCTGCCTGTAGATTTAGGCTCTGTGTCTGCCCTAGAATGTCCCCCTCCTGCCCTGCTGAGATTCCACCATGGGCCCCTTGGACTGGGTTTCACATCTAAGGGCTGGTGGGGGTAACATCTCTTCCAGGGGTTTGGAATTGGGACTCTGGGCAATCCTTGGACAAGGTTGAGACCCAAGGACAGGAGAAGCACGTGCAGGGCAGGGGGCTGCTGAGTACCTGGCGCCTGGGGCCACCTCAGGATGGGGACACCTGCTGAGGGGGCATCTCCGAGGGGGCATCTCCCTGACCTTCCTTCTTCATATCTCTCACTTTCGAGGACTCACTATTACATGTAGGGTCCACCTGGATAACCCAGGTCAATGTCCCCTTCTTGAGGCCCTTAACTTAGTCACATCAGCAAAGTCCCCTTTGCCTTGTGAGGTGACGTGTTCACAGGTTTGGGGAGTTAGGAGGGGAACATCTCTGGGGGCCACAGGGTGTATTCTACAGCCCCTTCCACTGCCAGGGAGCTCGGGTGGCCCCACCCTGTGCTGGGCCACATGGAGGGGGCTGGCGAGACCCCAGGGCACACCCAAGGGTCGGCTAAGCCAGGCCACTTAACCCTCATCCTCACTCCCAGGAAGGGTCTTGTGCTGAGCCTACACCAGGACCCACAGCGAAGCAGTGGGGAGGTGAGCCGGGGCATTGGGGTCTGAGCTGGGCAGGCTAAGAACAGCTTGTGGCCATGGGCCCTGGGCTCAGTCACCCTGGGGGCCTCAGAGCTGCCACGGAAGGGCCCAAGGCTGAGGCCAGTAGCCCCAGCCTGCCCTTCCCACAGGCAAGAGAGGGTCAGTGGCCATGCTTGCACTGGCCGCTTCATCAGGGCCCTGAGCCGGAGAGGCACCGGGAGTTCCCCCCGAGCACCTGCTGGGTGCCTTTCCAGGTGGGAGTCTAGTGGCCGCTCATCAGAACAGCAGCAACTTGGTGAAAATGGAGTCTTTGCTCCCCACTGACCCCCATTCTGTAGATCTGGGTGTGGAGCCTGGGAACGAGCATTGGACAGGCTCCCTGGGGACCCAGGTAGGACCTGGAGCACACGAATCTCCGTGGCCATCACAGGGCAGCTGCTGCCTGGCACTCCTGCCCGGCCCACTCCTCCATGGCTTCCCTCCCGTCTTCCACAGTGTGGTTGCGGTTTAGATTTACGGAGATGGCGTTTCTGCCTCAATCCCCTTCCGCCTCTGCCGGCCCATTTATTACCGTGTTAATTAAGCACCCCGGGTGCATCTTCCCCGCAGATGCCGGCAGCTCCCCAATGTCATTCATCTGCCTGACGCTGACAGGGAGCTGAGGATAAATGTCACTTACTGGCTCTTCCTCCATCGTTAGCTTTGGCAGCTCTCGTATAAAATTTCCAGATCTCAATCCAGAGACCCCCGCACTGGGCTCTTCAGCAGACCTCTGTGTGTGGATGCGTTCCAGGTTGGTCTCCCCTCTCCTGCCTGTGTCTTGTCCTTGGTGACTGCTGCAGTCCCCAAGACTCTGCCCTGGTGTTTGCCAACCGCAGGGCTGGCTGGGACTCAGACCGAGTGTGGTGGGCACTGGCGGCAGCTCCCACCCATGCCGGGGGACTGCCAAGCCCAGGATGGGAAGGGAGAGCCATGCAATGCGTTTCTTCATTGGATGTCCTCCTGCGACACTTTATTTAGTATTATAAAGATTTTCAGATATTTCCAGAGGCGTTGGACGAATTGTTCAGTGAACACTCGCACGCCCACCCGTTAAATTCTAGAATGGACTTTTTCTACATTTGCTTTCTCATATATCCGTCAACCTATCCATCCATCACTCTGTGTTATTGTTTTGGTGCATTTCAGAGCAAGCTGTGGGTCAGTGGATGTTAAACCCCCTAGGCCCCCACCCTGCACAGCGCCTGCTTGGCCTCTGTTCAAACCCCTCTGCAGACGGGGACCCACCACCCACCCCGCCCCCCATTCCATCTTCTCCGGCTGTTACTTAGTCCTCTCCTGTGCCAGGGTTCCAAAGACAGGCTCTGTTTCTCCCAGCTGACTGCACTGAAGGGACCTGCCCAAGAGTCAGGGCTTCCTGTGGTGTGTCTGAACCTGGAGGGCTTGCTAGAGCCCAGGGCCTGG
The DNA here is from genome assembly GCF_000956105.1 of Propithecus coquereli. NCBI lineage: Eukaryota > Metazoa > Chordata > Mammalia > Primates > Indriidae > Propithecus > Propithecus coquereli. Next base: position 1,003,743 of record NW_012150385.1, on the reverse strand, counting down.
GCCCACCCCAGAGCTTCTGACCGCAGGTCTCTGGAAAGATCTGAGAACGAGCCTCTCTAACCAGCTCCCAGGTGAGGCCATACTGCTCACCCAGGACCCCACTTTGAGATCTCTGGTCTAAGCTTACATGGCTTTTTGGGGGTATAGTTACCCCTAAAGTAACTGGAAGGGCTAAAGTGGTAGCCAGCATCTCAGGCGTCTGCACACGTGCGTCCTGCCTGAGGCTGCCTTTCTTTCCCACCAGGGGAGGCCACGCCAGGCCCTCTCCAGGTGGCCTCAGGTGCCCTGGCTACTGGCTGAGGGGCAGGTGCCTCACTAGGGCAGCTGCTGGCGTTCTGTGCGTGGTTCCCTCTCAGGTGGTGTGTCCCCTCGGGGGCTGGCTCAGGCCGTCCAGTGGCCTCTGTCACTTTCCTCTCTACCTGCATGTCACAGGCTCCTCTGACTGTCGGAGGATGGGATCTTGACCACGTCCCTGGAGAGAGGCGTCATGCAACTGGACAAACTGTGGCACCCAGTAACCCACCTTGGCCCAATTTATTTCCTTCCTCACTGCCCAAAGCTAAAGTGTTCTGTAAAAAAAAACGAGTGTGTGTCTCTGAGAATGCCTTTGCCTCTTCCTGCAGGCTGGGGAACGCTGATTTTCACACCTTGCTCTTGCAAATGGAGTCATTAAAGAAGGAGTAAACTTGCATTAATTGTAGATGGCCTATTAGTAGCTATGTAGATGTCCATGCTTGCGATGGGTGTGAATTTCATTAATTTTTCCGTGCTTTGGGGCTTGGCTTGAACTCAAAGGCACTCCTTGAGTGAACTCTTGTAAAAGCTTTAATTAACTCTTGCCGGCGTCAGTATGTTTTATCACTTCTGCGGCCCACGGCCTCCCCTGGTGTCCAATTTACTCAGATGTTCCGGCTGCCAGGATGAAGGCTGGCGCGGTGCTCTGCCTTGGGGTGGATTAAGTTGCTTTATGGGCTCCGGCTGGAGTGTGATCTCTCTCCTTCGTAAGCAATGACGGACTGCTGCTCTTCCCTGGGGTGGCATCCTGAAGTTGTGGTGGAACTTGCTGCATCAGAAATGGAGGGGCTGAGCTTGGACAAATGACCTTGGTCACAGTCTCAAGGGCACAGACGTGGGGTCTGAAGTCTCGTATTGAGGTCCAGACCATCCCCTGGAAGAGGTGGAGTGGGGGCAGGGATGTGGCCTCACAGAAGGCAGGCGAGGGGCTCCTCCCAGGCCCAAGGTGGGGGCACAGCTGCTGACTCCGCTGTTTGGTGGGCTGGGGTCCACGGCTGCCCGGCTCCCGAGGTAATTGAGAGCTTCTCCATTTCTTGTCTCAGGGATGTCAAGGGGAGTGGACGTCAGCAGCGTGTGGGCCCATCCAGAGTCACCTGCCCACATTCCTGCGTCTTTGCTCATTGGATGAGGAGGGTCTGGGAAGCAGCCTGCCCAACCAGAGAACGGTGGGGCCAGTGGATGGACATCCCCTCCCTATGGGGGGTCCTCTGAGTGGCACCTTCCACAGCAGAACAGAGCCAGTGGCCATTTCCAACAGAACCCTTTCCTGGCCTCTCCTCACCTCCCTGCCTACCCCAAGTCCTGCTGCCCAAAGCCTGGTAAACTGCCTGCTGCAAGCCCTTCCTCCAGTCTGCCGTGGGGAAACCCTAGGAGAACAAAGGTGAGATGGGGGTGCATGGAAGCAGCCTGAGGATGAGGCTGTGGAGAAAATGAGAAGAAGAAATGAGAAATTCATTTGAAATACAAACTTATGCACATAATGCTCAAAACCCAGATCCTAAACCCCAGCATCCTGGAGCCAGGAGATCCCTGGCAGGTTGTCACTGCCCCAAGGAAGGGGACCAAGGTCCCTCGAGGCTGAGGGTTCACGGTCTGTGGGGTGGAGGAACCTGAGTCTGCCTTGGCTTCCCTTTGGCACCAAATCCAAATAAATCCAATGTTGGTCTTTGAGGTTGGTGTCTTAGTCTGTTTTCTGCTGCTATAACTGAACACCTGAGACTGGGTAATTTATAAAAGAAATTAGGAAAAGAAATGTATTTGGCTCATGGTTTTAGAGGCTGGGAAATCTGAGGGTGTGGCAGCAGCTTCTGGTGAGGGCTTTCCAGCTGCTTCATAACTTGGCGGAGGGCATGGCCGGGTGAGAGGGGCACACTGAGAGCCAAACTGGCTTTTATAACCTGTTCTCATGATAACTCACCCACTCTCACGATAACCCATGAATCCATTCATCCAGGCATGGATTAATCCACTCATGAGGGCAGAACCCTCAAGACCCAATCACCTCCCAAAAGTCCCACCTCTCAACACTGCTGCACTGGGGACCAAGTTTCCAAAACAAGAAATTGTGGGGACACATTTAGCCCAGGGAAGCTGGCTCCTTTGTTTTGATTGAGGTAATATCTACATACAGTGAAATGTAAGATCTGAGGTTCCACAAGCTTTGACAAATATATATACTCAAGTAACACGTACCCCAATCATGTTAGCAAACATTTCCATCACCTGGAAAATTCCCTCGTGCCCCTGGCAGTAGGTCCACAATACTTCCTAGGCAATCATTGTTCTGATTCTGTCACCTGGGTCAGCCTTGCCCATTCTTTTTTTTTTTTTGAGACAAGAGTCTGGCTCTGTTGCCCTGGCTAGAGTGCCGTGGCGTCAGCCTAGCTCACAGCAACCTCAAACAACTCCTGGGCTCAAGCGATCTTCCTGCCTCAGTCTCCTGAGTAGCTGGGACTATAGGCATGCGCCACCATGCCCAGCTGATTTTTTCTATATGTATATTTTTAGTTGTCCAGATAATTTCTTTCTATTTTTAGTAGAGACGGGGTCTCACTCTTGCTCAGGCTGGTCACGAACTCCTGACCTTGAGTGATCCACCCATGAGCCACTGCGCCCAGCCCTTGCCTGTTCTTGAACTCCGTGTAAGAGGAATCACGCAGTTTACCTTCTTCTGTATCACACTCCATTTGTATAATGCAACATTTCTGAGGTTGAACCATGCTATTGTGTGTGTGTCAGTTGCCCATTCATTTCTATTGAGGAGCAGCATTCCATTCTATGAATAGACTACATTTTGTTTATCCATTTATTTATGTATATTACCTTTTGTCTAGTTTTTGGCTATTATGGAAAATGCTGCTTTAAATGTTCTTGTACAATATGTTGTGTGGACATATGTTTTCATTTCTCTTTGGGGGGATTGTTGAGCCATTGGGTAGCTGTATGTTTAGTTTTATAGGAAACTGCCAGCCTGTTTTCTAAAGTGGCTGTACCATTTTGCATTCCCAACAGCAATGCGCAGAATTCCTGTTGCTCCAAGTCCTCACCAGCACTTGATACTATCTGTCTTTAATTTTAGCCATTTTGGTGGGTGCAGAACAGCATCTTATTGTGGTTATATTAAATAATTTGCACTTCCCTGATAATCAATGATGTTGAGCATCTTTTCATGTGCATGTTGGACATCGGTATATCTTATTTTATGAAGCATCTGTTCATGTTTTTTACTCATTTTAAAAGTGGATTGTTTGTCTTTTTATTATTGATTTGTATTTCTTTAAATATTCAGGCTGGATATAAGTCTCTTATCGGGGATACATATTACAAAAGTTTTTCCCCGTCAGTAGTTTGTCTTTTCATTTTCTAAATGTTGTCTTTTCCTGAGCAGAAGTTTTTCATTTTTGTAAGTGCTTTTTTCTATTTTCTACTACTCCATCTACTTTGGATTGAGATGTAGTTAGACTTTCTGAGCTGGGGTTGTACTTTAACTTTTTTAATTTAAAAAATTTAATTATTCACACACACTCCATTCCTTCTCCCCCATACACACAAACACATGTATATATACGCACACCCCTTACCCCTTAGTATCCAGTGTTGGCAGCCTTGAATGTATCCATCCACATTTCTCTATGCTCATACGAACACATATATGGGATTTTCTAAGACTTAAATCAGAGCATACAATGTGTAGAAAACTATTCTTTTCACTTAACAGTACATTGGATCATCCATTAAGACCATGGATAGAGATCTAATTCATTCTTTTTGATTGCTGCATAATATTCCAGAGAATGAATATAACACAAATTATTTAACCATTTCTTTTTCTTTTGCTTTTTTCATATGAGATAAATGTTGAGTCATAGAGTGTGTGTATTTGAAACTTAATAGCTAGTGCAGATTTCTTCCCCCAAAGGCTGTAGCAATCCATGCTCCCAGCCCCACCAGGGACGGCTGAGGGCGTCGGTGCCCCAGGACTTTATCAGCCTTGGGTGTCGTTGCATCACTTAGTTTTCAGTCTGATGGGTAGTGAAAGTCTTACTTCACTGCAGCCCAATACGTTTTTCTGTTCACTCATTTAAAAATTGATTTGTAAAATTTATCTACATGATGCTTTTTCTTCTCACAAATGTTCTTTTTCTTTAATGGAACGCAACGTGGCTTAGTTCTCCTGGTTTCTCTCCTGCTGTCTTTCTTGCTCTCCATCCCATCATTTCTCAAGTGACATGTTTCAAACATTTCCCGGGAGATCCTTGGTTCTCATTCAGTTATGTTTCATGTTTTAAAAAGAATTATGACTGTCTCCACGTGTTCTCCTCCCATCCCGGGGCCCTGTGTGGCGGTGCCGCGTGCCCGTGTTTGTGAATTCCCTGGGAACCCAGTGTCAGGGTTTCTAGATAAGATTTTCATCACAGCTTGCTTTATAGAAATCTTTTCATTTTGTGATTGTGTCCTACTGTTCTGAATATGGTTTCTTTTTAGAGAACTGATTCCATCTGTAATGACATGCATTCCCATAGAATCTGAGCCTCCCTCCGTGACGACTCTGAGTTGGTGTCTGAGCATTTCTTCCCATTGGTGGGTTTGGTCACAGGGTATCCAGGGCTCCTGTCCTCTCTGGAATGAGCACCCCACACCCCAAGTCAGCACCGTTAGTTCCCATCCACTTGGCAGCAGAGGCTCTGAGGCCCCGTGCCGGGAGAAGGAAGGGCTGACCTCTTAGACAACCTTAAACAGGTTGTGCGTGGTGGGGCCCATGCCACCTTGGGAGAGAAAAATAAATTGAGTGTGAGCAAATGGTGCACTTCTGAGCACCTTTCTTCTGAATCATCCACTCTGGACTTCTAAATTTTATTTTATTGATACATAATATTTTACATATTTATGGGGTACATGTATTCGTTACATGCATGGAACGTGTAATGATCAAGTTGGGGTATTTGGGGTATTCAACATCTTGAGTATTTGCCATTTCTGTGTGTTGGGAGCATTTCAAATCCTTTCTTCTAGTTGCTTTGAAATATATATACATTGTTGCTACCTATATCCACCCTACCCTGCTATGGAACATTGATTTTATTAATATTCCTTCTGTTTAACTGTGTGTTGGTGCCCATGGACCAGCCTCTCTTCAGCCCCCTCCTACCCACACACCCTTCCCAGCCTCTTGTCTGTAATTCTGCTCTCCGCCTCCGTGAGGTCATGTGTTTTAGCTCCTACATATGAGTGAGAACACGCAGTATTTGTCTTTCTGTGTCCGGCTCGTTTCACTTTAACATAATGACCTCCAGATCCATCCATGTTGCTATGTGTGACATGATTTCATATGGCTTTTTTAAGAGGCTGAGGTTGGAAAACTGCAGGCAAAAATCAAATCACAGGAGTGTTTTCCACAGGACCCAAACTTACACAACTAGGGTTGGACGGCTTTGCTGTGCCCAGCGGTCCACGGACCCCGTGTCTCAGGGAGAGCCTGAGAGGAGCTTCACACGCCTCGCAGTGTTTGCCCTCGCTGGTGCCCTGGCCTGCACGCCTTCGTCCTCGCTCCTGCCTCCAGCCCCAGAGGAGCAAGCCCCCTGGGCTTCCCGCCTCCCGTGCCTCAGTTCCCCCGCCCGGGTCCCTCCGCCACGAGGCAGGCAGCGCTCGGGCTTCTCCCTGTGCGGCGGGGCCGCAGCCAGCAGGGGCCGCTGTGGAGCCGGTGCCCGGGACGGAGGCTGCCGAGACCCCTACCTGCTTCCCACGTGGGAGGGGGCCCTGGGGGCCCTGGGGGGCCTCTGAGGAAAGGGGTCTCCTTCCCTCTTAGTCCTCCAGAGGGGAGAGCGTCCCCCGAGAGAAGCTGCACAAAGATGGGGGCGTCTGCCCAGGCACACGGTGCAGCCAGGACAGCCACCAGGAGAGCCACCTGTTGGTGCCCGGTAGCGGGGCAGCAGAACCCCGCCCCCCGCTGCTCCGGCGCAGGCCCAGTCTCGTCAGGAAGGATGAGACTTCTGACTCAAAACGAAGTTGGACGTTTTAAAACGAGCAGGCCTTCGCTGTAACAAGGAGGACACCGGAAACAGCGGAGACGTGGGAGTTAGGCCGTGATCTCAGTCAGGGGCCTGCCCGGCGGGAGGAGGGGGCAGCCGAGCACACTTGGTGGCAGTGATGGGAAACACAAAAACACTTGGCGTGGGTTGCCAACGTGCTGAGACTTCCCCACCGCACCACGCCGTGGGATTCTTCCTTGCACCCCAGCCCCGGTGCCATGGCAGACAGACGGCGGAACCTGACAGGGACTGGCTGGTGGTGAATTTCTCTCTATCTATCCATCTACCATCCCTCTACCTGTCTACCTGTCTGTCCACCTGTCCACCCACCCATCTGTCCAACCATCCATCCACGTGATAATGTTCTATGTAGAAAATTTGAATTATTATACCACAGAACATAATGAAAAAAAGAAAACTCACCCAAAATATCACTACTCATAAATAATCTCTCTAAATATTTTTGTGGTTTTCTTTTAGTCACACACACACACACACACACACACACACACACTCTTTATATCTATATCTGTTTTTAAAATTTCTTTTGTATTCGTTTATTGTCTATGCAGTTCTCATTTAACGTTAGCATCGTTAGCATTTTCCCATATCATTATGTATTATTTAAAAATATAATTTTTGTATAAACTTTTTATTGAAGTTCAATGTTGATAAGAATGCACACACAATAAATGTGTAGCTTAAATGATTTTTCACATGAAAACGTATTTTTTATCATACAAAGTAATCTATGCATATAACCTATCTGTCCAGCCCCTGTAAATAACTCTGCGATGGACACCCTTGTGTACAACTCTTCATGGCATCTTGTGTGACTGATTTTAATCAGACACCCACAATAGGTGAGAACAGGCATCTCTGCGCTTTCATGCTGGGGAGTCGAGACCCAGGACCTTCAAACAGGGGCCAGTTCATGGCCAGTTCCGCAGGATTTGCTTGACGTCACTGTTGCGAAGCAGTAAAGAGTGACCATCAGTGACCATCAGTGTGGGGGCAGAGGCCATTGTGTCAGGGAGCAGCCATTCCTCCACCTTTGCATCTGGGCAATGATGTCCCTGCCTCGGTAGTCCAGGGAGACAGCAACATCTGCCCCTCTGAGCCCAGTGCCCTGGCCAGCTGAGGGGTGGTTGGTGAGGACCTGAGCAGGTCCCTGGCCTCAGGCCTGTCTTCACTGCCTCCAGGACAGCGGTGCTGCAGTCTGAGTGTGTGTTTTGTGTGTGCATGAGAGCGCGAGGTGGCCAATCCGATGCATAAAGGGACGATGGACTTTAGATGAGGTGACTGAGATGCAGAGTATGGTGCAGGGCTGGTGCTGGAGGTGTCTGGAAGGAAGGCCCCTGGGTCTCCGGGAACCTGCCCAGGAGCCAGGACCCTGCTGAGGGCGGCTCCATAGCCAATGGGCCCAGCTGGCCCCTACATGCTCTGCCTTCCTGGCTGGGCTCCAGGGGGACTCTCCCTGTCCCCACCTCCTCTTTGCTGGATGCACACTGGTCAGTGGCCTCTGGCACCACAGTAGCCCACGCCCAGGACACACACACCCCAGAGGGCTAATAGGTCAGGTCCACTTTATGTTTCTGCTTTCTGGGCCACTGTCTTCACTGATAGCCACTGGGCACACCTGAGGTGGAGTCGGGAGTGTGGGCACGGATCCCACTGTGTGTGTGCGGACAAACCTGTGAATTCTTAGGTTTTGCTTTCCTGGGTCCCCGAACAACAGCCAGGCCCTGTGCCTCCCCCAGGTGGAGGTTGCTGTCCTTCCACCATGACTTCCTTCGAGATTTGCCAGGACACAGCTGCCGTCCCTCCTCTGTCCATACCCGTAGTGATAGCCTCAGGCCTTCAGAGAAATTTAAAGTTGGTCTGTTTCCCCTAAGAGCTTACACCTTACTGGTTGACCCGATGGCTGGTTGCAATCACTCTAGGAACAACAGCAAAGTCACCCAGGCTGCTGTGGGTGTAATACCTGGTTGCTCTGGTCATGCAGTTGTTTGGATGCTGTATTGGTCACTGAGTGATTTGTTAACTTGGTAGTCCTTGGGCAGGTGGCACAGAAGTCGGGGGCGTGTGCTCACCTGCACGAAGGGTCCACACACCGTCTTCCCTCTCAGACCCTGCAGGGAGCAGCCAGCATGAGTCACACAAAATAGAAGATAATCTGGCAGAGGGGGTGTGGAGCCATCTGGACACTTGCAGGGGCTGCCCCATCCCATCAGCGTCTGCAGGTGACAATGGGTCAGTATCGCAGGGATAGACTGGCTGGGAGCTGCAGTGCAACACTCGGAGGGAGAGAGTCAGGGAGAGAGTGCTGTGCCTGTGCAGTGGCTTCTGTACACAGCTGGTCCTTCAGTGCAGGGCGTGAGTGGTAAACAGGGACGGGAGGTTGAGCTCACCCTGCACAAGCAGGTCACGCTGCTCATGGGTGGCTCCATGTCTGTTCTCCTGTAGCTCCCCCTACAGGCGCCTTGGGGAGAAGGGAAGGTGGATCCTGGGGCCTAGGAGGGCTGAGGTCTGAAAACCACGTGGGTTCTCTCGGCAGGTCTCCTCCTGCTCTGCTGCCTGCACATCGACAAGACTCCCTCGCTTGCTTCCTTCGAGGCCAGGAGACAGGCTGCTGGCCACGCTGAGCACCTCATGTCCTGCCACTTGTCTCCAGAGGAGACCAAGCCTCATGTCTTTGCTATTGATCGAAACAATCTCTGTGGCTGGGGTTGGGGGTGGGGTTATGGCCGACAGCCCCTGCTACAGACGCAGGGTCAGGGTGGTGGGCTTGGATGATTGCCCCCAACACATGAAGGGAAGGATGCAGGGCAGGCAGCATCCCTGGCCAGGAGGCAGGAGCTCACTGCACAGCTGCGACACTCTAGGAACCCAGGCCTCCTCGAAGCACAGGTGATGTGTGTCAGGGGCACCTGGAGGCAGAGGCTAGTGGACCTGGAGAGAGGTGGTGTCCAGCAGAAGTGTCAGGGAAGGCCTGGGCCTGCTGGGGGGTGGCCTGGGCTTGCTGGGGTGGAAGGGGACCTCTAGGTGAGGGGTGATGTGGGAGAGAGGCTCAGAGGTGGTAGGTATATGCAGCTGCGACAGTGGGAGGACCGGATCAGGGCCATGCTTCTGAAGACCCATGCTCAGCCAGAGCAGGAGTTAGAAGGCTCTGCTTAGGGGGTGCTGGGAAATAGTCATGAGCAGGCCACCTGGAGGAAAAAAACAAGTGAGACCGAGACCTTCTCTGTTTCCAGGAATAGATACTCCCACCCGTGCCAAGGTCCAGAGGTTGCTGGGTGTGCCAGGCTGTGCTGGGCTGCACATCTACCATCCTGGGCCAGGATGAGCTGCCAGCTCCAGCTGCTGCTGGCTGTGCCCTCTAACTAGAGATTTTTGGAGACTTACTAGCTATGATATCATGAAATACATATTTGGTCTTTGTCCCTTACATGCAGCTCCTTAAAATCCTGGGAATCTCTAGAGCAATAAGAGTATTTTTTGTATGCTGATGATACGGCGGGTGGCTAGAGCCCTGGGGACTTCAGGTTAGGGCTGGTCACTGGGAAGTCCAGGCAGGTTAGAGGGTTGGGAGTTCCAGCCCCACCCCCAACCTTGAGGGAAGGAAGAGGGGCTGAGGTTGAGTTGATCACCAAAGGCCAGTTTAGAGAGTTCCCTGTAGGTTCATGTGACTGGAGGGTCCTGGAAACTCCATGCCCCTTCCACATGCCTTGCCCTCTGTGTGATTCATTTGAATCCTTTAAACTATTGTAAACTAAAATAAAATCTTAAGTCCCCTGCCCCAGCCAACTGAATGGACCTGCTCTTGGCCAAGGGACCCCTCCCCCCAAAAAACACCTTAAAGCTGAGTTGCCGGCCATGAGGAGAAGGGAGGTCAGACATACCTAGTTACATCCTGTGCCTTTTGGAGTTATTCTTTGTAACAATAAGATACAAAATCATTAACAAGCCTAAGGCCATGTGAGACAAAGGTTAAAACACACCTGCAGGTCAGCAATTTACTTAACAGATCACTTGAGTCTGGATATATGTCTGGTGTGTCCCGGTGGCTTATCTCTGATTAACAGACTTCCTTATCTTAAAACATTCCAAGCCTTTAGACAAAGCTTCATGTCTTTAGCCAATTACAAATCAAAGAATTTTTAAACCCACCTATAACTTGTATTCCTCTTCTTCGAGATGTCCTGCCTTTTTAGGCCAAACCAATATATGCCCTCCATGTATTAATTTATGACTTTACATGTCATTCCTGTCTCCCTAAAATGTACAGAACCAAACTGTAACCCAGCCCTGAGACCACTTGCTCGAGGCTTCTTGGGTGTGCGTCTTCCGCCCATATTCAGCTCCTAATAAATCTCTTTAAATGATTTTACAGAGTTTGGGTTCTTGTCCGTTGACAACATCCTTTATAATAAACCAGTAAATGTGTTTCCTTGAGTGCCGTGAGCCGCTGTAGTAAATTACTTGGATCCAAGGGGTGGTCGTGGCCAGTGTGTCAGAAGCACAGGTAAAAACAGCCTGGGGCGCGTGACTGGCAGTCTCATGGGACTGAGCCCTGACCCTGCGGGGCCGACCCTATGCTCAGGTAGATGGTGTCAGAAGTGAACTGAATCAGAGGACATTTGGCTGGTGTCCACTGGAGAACTGGTTGCTTGTTTGGTGTGTGGGGAACCTCCCCAACCCCCCAAAATCTGGTCACTGTGCTGACTGTGTGTCAGAGCAGAGGAAAAACAGTTTGTGATTTTTTCCACACAGACAAGCCTTAAAAATAGTGATTGAAATGATTTATTTTAACTGTTTATTATCAGAAATTTCCAGCACATACAAAAGTAGAAGGAACAGCGTAATGAGTCCCCGAGTTCACATCACTCAGCTTCAACCATTGTCAAGATTGTGCCAGTTCCCTTTTATCTATACCTCCCAGCCCCAAAGCACAAATGATCTACTTTTTCTTGTCAGAACATTTTGACGGAAATCCCAGACATCATGTCATTTACACATCCCTGACTGGTGAGGACTTTTTGAAAGAACCTCCCCACTCTTGTCACACAGTAAGTTCCTAACACCATCTCACCCCCTCCACGAGGGAGACAAGAACTTTTCATAACTGGTTTGATTGAGTCTGGCTCCAAACGAGGCTCACACATCGAGTTCCAACTGTGCATGTTCTAGCGCTGGGCATGCAACAGCAAAATATGCAAACTCGGACCACATTGTAGCTGGGTTAGACCCTCAGAAGGGGCAGCGTGACTGCCATTGACCTCAGAGCACCTGGCAGTGGTGGGTCCACTTTCTGATGGCCACAGGACATACATGGGAAACACACAGGTCTCCAACACGAGGCACAGGCTTTGTGACAGGAATCCCAGCAACAGCTTGAATGGATGGCCCAACATCCTTTCAGTGATATTACCAGAGTTCAAGTCACTGCCTTCGTTCACCAGGTCACTTTACAGTTAAAAGTTCCTTCTTTCCTTGAACTGGAAACAAATCTGATCGCTGTATGCCCAGCCTGGTTTTGGAACCATTTGGTCAACGTCACTCTTAAATGAGGGGTGCAGGGCTGTCTTCCCACCCAGTAATGAGATCCCTTGAGAACAGCCTTGGGGCCCCGGATTCCTTGCCTCTGCCCTGCAATCTCCCTCCTCCCGGGACGCAGACAGCAGGGCAGACTGAGTATTGCCTGTGGCTCTTGAGGACTTGCTGAGGTCTCCGTGCCCTTCCAGCAAAAGGCTCCATAGTGCCGAGTGAGGTATAATGATTCCAGTGTTAAGGTCAAATGAAACATGCAGAGGTGAATTTATAAATTTAATGTTTTATTTGAGATACTAGAATTGCAGTTTGGGGCATACTCACAGGGTGGTCTTCAGTGTGTCCAAAGAACAAAGAGGAGGGTGAAGTTTTATGAAAAGGAGAAATGTTATGTACTGATTTTCCAGAAAGTTCATTGGCACTAGTAAAGTTTCGGGGAGCTGGCAGGCTCTCATTGAGTGCCGGCTGTGGGTAAAACTAGTCTCAGAGTCGCAGCAGGTCTTTTCAGAAGTCATTAGGTAAAACTGGTTTCAGGTTACAGCAGGCAGTTTCTGCAGCCAGGCTTGCAGAGAATTACATTCTTGGAGCAGGGCTATGTGTACTGAGTGCTTTTTCTCCCGGGCCTCTCAACTCTCTTCAGTTGAGCATGACAAGAATGACCCAATTCGTATGCTCAGCTTTCACAAGTCACCTGCCTAGAGTCCCTCTGAGCTGAGAAATCACACCTGCTTGCATTTTGTGTCGTGGCAAGCACCACCTGTAAAGCATTAATGTGTGCGGGTCCCCTTCTAAATAAGCTCTTTAAGCTCATATCAATCCTTGTAACATTTCCATCGTATGAGGCATAATATAATTATCAACTATGATTATCTCCATTTTAGGCTGAGAACACTGTGGCACAAAATGGTCACATAACTGTACAGCCAGGAGTGGTAAGGCAGGACCTGAACATGGGCTATGAGTCTGCAGCCGGCGCCTCTATCCACTGCGTGTGCTTTCTCGCACTGCTGCTGTGGGCTCGTGGAGTCACCTGCTTTCAGTCAGGTTCACCAAAAGTTGGCCCCGAAGTCTGCACCCCTGCTGACTGCTCCATTCCTGAGGCAGCTCCGGGGCCTGGGAGGATCTGGGATTTGGGACAGGAGCAGGGTCTGGAACATCTGGGCACCACTGGGCCCTGCGTTTACTAAGGAACAGAGGGTGGGCAAAATGACCATTCTCAGAATTCATGGGTCCTGCTGTTTGCTTCCTTGAGGTGGAAATTACCTATTTGAGGCCTCCCATCACAGGGACTCCCTGCGGGGCTAGGGTCGGGTTGACCCTGAGCCCTGTGCAGTCTTCCAGAATCTTTACCACGTCCTCGGGATCCTGGGGGCCTTGAGAAGAGTGCGACGGGCCCCTTGCCCTTCCCTCTGCAGACACGAGCACCCCTCGGCCTTTGCTGCCACGCCCACAGCTGGTAGCTACGGAGCACCTGTGAGCACCCACACGCTGCTCCCTGCACGACCTCACTGTGGAAGCTGCGGGGCTCGCAGTCCCGCTTTCCCAGGGGACTGCAGCTGAGCTTGGTTGGGAGCGAGCTCAGGATTGCACCCTACCAAGTGCAGAGCTCCGATGTGGTCCCCGTCGCCAGCCCTGCAGCCTCACACTCCCACTTGCGGGTTATGGGGCTGGGAGTCCCTGGGCGGCACGAAGCCCGAGGCCTGAAGACCCCAAATCTGTCCTTTCAGAGCCGGAGAGCACCTTTGGCCAGCGGCTCTCCAACTTGAGCGTGCGTGCGGATCAGGTACGATCTCCTTTAAAAGAGTCTTGGGCCCTAGCCCGAGATGCCGATTCAGCCGTCTGGGGCAGGGCCTGGGAACCTGCATTCCCAGCAGCTCCAGGGTGTGCTGCTGCCCGCAGAGTTCAGGAGCCTGTGCAAGATCCACCGGGGGTTCGTGGGGGCCCGGGCTGGTGTGGGCCGCCCTCCTGGGGCGCCCTGCGGAGGACCACGCGGCAGGGGGTGGGGCTGGAACTGTTTTTTCTCCATCAAAATACATTCCCAGGGAATGTAATTATGCTGCCAGAATTACTCCGTGCAGCGTGGGATAGGGTGAAGAGCACCACAAAACAGAACGAAGCAGTGGGCTTTATCTTAAAAAAATCTAGAGAACTCAAAATGGCCCAAATGCACAGCCACTGAAACAGCCCCGGAGTCCAAGACGTTAGAACCATTTCATTTTTAATGTTACTTCCCTCCTCGTCGGGCGTGGCTTGTGTGCAGTTCTGCTGCCCGCCCTTCTCCTGCCAAGATGCGGACGGCCTGGGTAGGGCGGCGGCCCCTCCCCTCCTACAGGTCTCTGCAGCAGCTTCCCAGGGAGGGACTCGGCGACAGCGGTGCGGTTCCCCTGGGACCTGCCCTCTGAGGTCCTCCCGGCCAGCCCTGCTCCCCCCGCCTCCACTGAGGGACCCCGGGTTCATCCTCTGCCTCCTGCTGTCCTGGGGAGAGAGGCTTGGGTGGAAAGCACACGGGCTTTGGGGTTAGACACCTGGCTTTGAATCCGGGCCTCCATTTTCTGACGGGGTGACACTGGGCACCGTCCGGAACCCCCCTGAGCCTCGACATTCTCATCTGTAGATGGGGATTGTGGGGCTGCTGCTGGGGGCACGGAAGGGGGACTTTGGCATAACGGGTGTCCGAGACCAGGCAATGGGGCGGGGTGGGGGGCAGCAGGGATTCCCCCCAGGAGCAGCCGGTTTCCGAGTTCGGTGGTGAACCAAGCGTTTTCCTTGTCTTCGGAGGGAGGAGTCCTGAGTCTGCGGGTTGCCAGCCCGCTCTGTTTTCACGCACATCACGTGGAGCAGGTTACCAGTGTCCCGCAGCGCCTGTCATAACCCGAGTGCGAGGCAGGACACCACACTGCAGGCACCGCCCTGCTGAACCGCTTCAGAACGTGGACTCCCACTCTTCCTAGGTCCTGACCCAGCACCTCTTTGGGGGATTTTATTTATTTTTTGTCCTGTTCGTAACTTTCAGGGCAGTCTTTGGCTCCAGGGAAGAGGGACCAACCACTCTGCAGGGATTAAGTACTACAAGAAGCACCTGTACCCCTGCCATCTGGGTTCAGCCAGTGTTGGTGATGTACACTCTTTACTTCCGATAACTTATTTTTTAAGGAAACAGCGTTACAGGCCCAGCTGAAAGCCATTTCTGTGTGTGTTTCACTCCACTCCTCTCCCTCCTTCCCACGTGGGCACAACTATTTGGAATTGGATATTCAGCCTTTCTGTCCATGTTTTAATATTGTTATATTATGTATAATTTATATGTGGCCATAAACAGTGTACATTTTAGTGTTCAAAGTTATAGTGAGAATGTTCTACTGTCCATAATCTCCTGTATGTAGATTTCTTTCTGTTGCTCAACATGAAGTTTTCAAAAATTCTTTTGCTCATATATGTAACTCTTATTTATTATTTTGGCAACCAGAGTATCCCATTGTGTGACCATCTGACAATTTATTCCCCGGTCCTGTGTATTTCCAGTCTTTCATTTCCATAATCAGAACTCGAATTGAGGTCTCTGTGCCCAGGTGAGATTCTTTAGGGCAACAGTCTCTAACGTTTTTGGCACTAGGGACTGGTTTCATGGAAGATGATTTTTCCACAGATGGGGTGGGAGGATAGTTTCTGGATCATTCATGCTGATTATATTTATTGCACACTTTATTTCTATTATTATCACATTGTAATATATAATGAAATAATTATACAACTCACCATCATGCAGAATCAGCATGAACCCTAAGCTTGTTTTCCTGCAACTAGATGGTCGCATCTGGGGGTGATGGGAGACAGTGGCTGATCTGACAGGAGGTGGAGCTCAGGCAGTGATGCCAGCATTGGGGAGTGGCTATAAACACAGATGAAGCTTTGCTCACTCTCTGCTGCTCACCTCCTGCTGTGCGTCCGGGTTCCTAACAGGCTATGGATGGGTGCTGGTCTGAGGCCTGGGGGTTGGGGACTGAAGCTCTAGGGCATTGCTGCGAAACAGAATTTCTGGTCGAAGGAAATGAGAGCTTGCAGCCTTTGGAGCTGAGGGCAAACGATTGATTTCCTTGTTGATTGTATCAGTTGGTTTTCCTCTCAGCAAGACTTCCCTTAGCTCCACATTCCTGCCTATTCTTAGGATTTTCAGATTTAAAGCTTTTGCTTTTTTCCCCAATCTGGTTGGTGTGAAATTATAACTCTTTATGGTTATATTTTGCATTTCCCTGATTAGTAATGAGGTTAAGCACATTCTGATCTGACCATTTGGGTTTTCTCTTCAGTGACATGCAAATTTATGTATTTTCCTATTAGATGGTATTTTTCATATTTTTAAGGAGTTCTGCATATATCGTGTCTTCAAATGCTTCTTCTTTTTTAAAAATACATCTTGCAAATCTTCTTCTAGTGTGTGACTTGTCTTTCCGATTTCTGTAGGGCATCTGTTGAACAGTTTTAAATAACATCAGCAAATGTACCAGTATGTAATCTCATGTCTTGTTTAATGAACTGAGCCATGAAGATACTTTCTTATGTTAACTTCTAAAATCTTCTTGGAGCTACCATTCCCACTTAGGTCTCTTTGCCTTGTGCTCAACTGCATATACACAGGGTCTGTTTCTGGGTCTGTTGCCTAGTCTTTATTATCCCTGTGTTAATTATTTTGGCTTTATAATAAGTTGTGACATCAAGTAGAGCAAGTCCTACACAGGATGCTCCTGGGCTCTGCTAAGGCCTCTGTCCTTCCGTGTATATTTAGAATCAACCTGTCAGTTTTCACAGTCTTATGGAGATTTTGACTGGATTACACTAAGTCAGTGATGGTTGTGGAGGACTGACATCATTCAACAGCAAGTCTCCCTAACCATAGCTTTTCATTTATTTGACCATTTTACTATCTATATATATCCAAAAACATCATGTCGTAAACCTCAAATAGACACAGTAAAATTTATTAAAAGTATTTAAGTGTTTTCAAATGTCTCACAACCAGTTTTAGGCATTTTCCTCTCATGATGTCTTATATATCTTTTGTTAGACTTATTTTTATGCACTTTATAAAATTTATTTAATTTTTACCACTGTAGCTATTATTTTCCAAATTTTCTAAATTTTTCTGTTCTATAGATATATGATTAATTTTTGAATATGATCTTATTATCAAGGGAATCTTTCTAAACTTGAATTCTAACAATTTGCCTGTCACTTCTCTTTTCTTGGGTTTTCTATGTAGACAATTAAATCAATTGTAAATGACACATTTGTTTCCTCCTCTCCAGTTCTTATATAATTAAAAAATAATTTTACTTGTCTCCCTGTGCTAGCTAAGTACCTCCAGTCCGATGTTGAATACATGTTGTGAATATAGATGTTCTTGTCATGTTCTGAGTTTAAAAGGGGGCTGCTTTTTAAACATTTTTTCATTGTGTATGAGGTTTGCTCTACTCTCTTCGCATATATATTTATTAGGTTGAACAAATGCCTTTCTATTCCTAATTTGCTAAGAGTTTTAAAAATTTTTATCGAAGATATTTTTTTCCAGTTTTTTTTATTGTGGTAAAATACAAATAGCATAAAATTTATTATCTTAACCATTTTTAAGAGTACAGTTCACTAGTATTAAACATATTCATTCTGTTGTGCAACCATCACCACCATTCACCTCCAGAACTCTTTTATCTTGCGAAACAGAATCTCTGTGCCCATTAAAAAATAATTTTCCATTCTACCCTCCCACCCCATCCCCTGGCAACCACCATTCTACTTTCCATCTAAGATTACTCTAATTACCTTGTATAATGGAATCATGTAGCATTGTCTTTTTGCGACTGGCTTATTTCACTTAGCATAGTGTTTTCCAGGTTCATCCATGTTGTGGCATATTGCAGACATTCCTTTCTTTTTAAGGCTAATATTTTGTTGTAGAGATATGCCATATTTTTTGCTTATCCATTCATCTATTGATGGACACTTGGGTTTCTTCCATGTTTTAGCGGCTGTGAGTAACGCTGCTATGAAGGTGGGTGTACACATTCTTTGTGAGACTTTGCTTTCAGTTCTTTTGACTAAAATAACCAGGAGTGGAATTACTGCATTATATGACAATTTTATTTTTAACTTTTTGAAGAATCACCATACTGTTTTCCACAGTGGCTGCATCATTTTACATTTCTATCCACAGTGTACAAGGGTTCAAATTTCTCCACATACTTACCGACACATTATTTTCTGAGATTTTTTTTTTTGATAGTAGCTATTCTAATAGGTGTGAAGCAGTAACTGATAGTTTCGATTTCTATTTCCCTAATAATTAGTGATGTTGAGCATCTTTTCATGTGCTTATTTGCCATTTGTATATCTTTTTGGAGAAATGTCTATTAAAGTTCTTTGCCCATTTTTAAATTGATTTTTTTCTACAAAGTTCTTTGCCCATTTTTAAATTGATTTTTTTTTTTTGAGTTTTAGTTCTCTATAATTTCTGGATAGTAATCGCTTATCAGATATATATGATTTGCAAATATTTTCTCCCATTCTGTGGATCACATTTTTGCTTTGTTGATAGTATGTTTTGATAAAAAAACTTTTAAATTTTCATGAAGTCCAATTGTCTATTTTTTCTTTTGTTGCTCTGCCTTTGCTGTCAGATCTAAGAAAGCATTGCCAAATCCAATTTCATGAAGCTTTTCTCCTATCTCTTCTAAGATTTTTATAGTTTTGCCTCTTATTTAGGTTTTTGATTCATTTTGAGTTAATTTTTGTATATGGTGTTAGGTAAGGGTCTAACTTCATTCTTTTGCATGTGGATATCTAATTTTCTCAGCACCATTTGTCAAAAAGACTCTTTTCCCATTGAATAGTCTTGGCACCCTTGTTGAGAATTATTTGAACATATTTGTGAGAGGTTTTTTTTTTTTTTTTTTTATTCTATTCCATTGGTCTAGATGTCTGTCTTTAGAACCATATAGTTTTGATCATTGTAGCTTTGTAGTAAGTTTTGAAATAAGGAAATGTGAGTCCTCCAGGTTTGTTCTTCTTTTTCAGGGTTGTTGACAATTCAGGGTTCTTTAAGATTCTATATAATTTTAGGATGATTTTTTCTATTTCTGCAAAAAACGTTATTGATTTTCATAGGGATTACATTAAATCTGTCTTTAAATAGTGACATCTTAATGATATTAACTCTTCTAATTCATAAATATGAGATGTTTTTATTTATTCATTCTTTGATTTTTTTTCAGAAAAATTTTGTAGTTTTAATTGAACTAGTCTTTAACTTTCTTGGTCAGGTTAAATCCTCAGTATTTTATTCTTTTTGATGCTACTGTAAATGAAATTTTTTAAATTTTGTTTTTGGATTGTTCATTATTAATGTATAGAAATGCAGCTGATTTTCATGTGTTGACTTTGTATCCTGCAGCATTGATAAATTTTTTTATTAGTCCTAACGGTTCTTTTGTGGAATCTGTAGGGTTTTCTACATATAAAATTATATCATCTGTGAACAGAGGTAATTTTACTTTTTCCTTTCCAATTTAGATGCCTTTTTTTCTTTTTCATGCTTAATTGCTCTGGCGAGGACTTCCTGTACAGCACTGAATATAAGTGTTGAAAGGAGGCATCCTTGCCTTATTCCTGATCTTAGAGGAAAAGGCTCTGTCTTTTATCATTGATTATGGTGTTTACTGTGGGGTTTTAATATATGGCTTTTATTATGTTGAGTTAGTTTCCTTCTGTTACTAGTTTTTGAGTGTTTTTATGATGAAAGGATGATGAATTTTGTCAAATGCCTTTTCTGCATCGGTTGAAATGATTGCGTGTTTTTTTCCCTTCTTTCTGTTAATGTGGTATATTACATAGATTGATTTTGATATGTTGAACCATCCTTGCATTCCAAGAATAAATCCCACTTGGTTATGGTATATAATCATTTTAATATGCTGCTGAATTCTGTTTGCTAGTATTTTGTTGAGGAGATTTTTGCATCAATGTTTATAGGAGACATTTGGTAGTTTTCTTGTAATGTCTTTTTCTGGCTTTAATGTCTGGGTAATACTGGCCTCATAGAATGAATTAGGGAATGTTCCTTCCTCTTCAAATTTTTTGAAAAGTTTGAGAAGGATTGTTGTTAGTTCTTCTTTAAATGTTTTGTAGAATTCAATCGTGAAGTCATTGGATTCTTTTCTTTTTTCTTTCTTTCTGTCTTTTTTTCAGGGACAGGGGCTCAGGGTCTTGCTATGTTGGCCTATATTTCTGTGTTCAGGTGATCATGCTGACTCAGCCTCCCTAGTAGCTAGGATTACAGACAAGCACCACCACCATGACTAGCCTTAGGGCTTTTTTGTTGTTGTTGTTCAGGAAATTTTTGTTTAGTAATTCAATCTCCTTACTAGTTATAGGTCTATTCAGATTTTACTTTTTGTGTGTGTGTGGTTTAGTTTGGTAGGTTTTGTGTTTCTAGAAATTTTTCCATTTCATCTGGATTATCCAATTTGTTAGAGTACAATTGCTCTCTAGTATACTTATAATTCTTTTGATTTCTGTAGAATCAGTAGTGATTCCTCCACTTTCTTTTCTGATTTTAGTAATTTGAGTCATCTTCCTTTTTTCTTAGTCCATTTAGCTAAAAGTTTGAAAAACAAACTTTTGGTTTTTTTGATTTTTTCTATTATTTTTCTTTTCTCTATTTCAGTTATCTTTGCTATAATCTTTCTTATTTCGTTCCTTATGCTAGCTTTGGGTTTAGTTTGTTCTGCTTTTTTTATTCCTTAAGGTGTAAAGGTAGGTTGTTGTTTTGAGATCTTTCTTATTTTTTAATGTAAGCATTTATGATATAAATTTCTCCCTTAGTACTGTTTTCATTGTGTCCCATAAGTTTTGATGCTGTGCTTTTCTTTTCATTTGTCTCTAAGTATTTTGCAATTTCTCTTTTAATTTTTTCTTTGATCTATTGGTTGTTTAAGGGTGTTGTTTAATTTCTATAAATTTGTAAATTTTCCAGTTTTTCTTGTGTTATTGGTTTCTAATTTCATCCTACTCTTGTTGGAAAAGATACTTTGTATGACATCTATCTTTTAAAATCTATTGAAACTTAATTTATGGCCTAACATATGGTCTCTCCTAGAAAATGTCCCATGTGCACTTGAGAAGAATGTGTATCCTATTGTTGGGTAGAATGTTCTGTACGTGTCTGTTAGATATAGTTGGTCTATTGTGATATTCAACTCCTCTGTTTCCTCAGTTATATGGAAAAAAGGATTATTTTATCCATTACTGAGAGTGGGGTATTGCAGTCTCCAATATTATTATAGAACTGCCTATTTTTCCCTTTAATTTTGTCAATTTTTGCTTTATATATTTTGATGGTCTATTGTTAGCTGTGTAAATGTTTATGATTGTTACATGTTCTTGCTTATTGAGGCTTTTATTAATATATAATGTCCTTTTTGTTTCTTGTAAACTTTTTTCATTTGAAGTCTATTTTGTCTCCTGTTAGTATAGCCACTACCTGCTCTCTTTTGGTTATTATTTGTATAAAGCATCCTTTTCCATTCTTTCACTTTCAACCTCTTTGGATCTAAAGCAACTTTCTCATAGACAGCATATAGTTGGAGTATGACTTTTTATCCATTCTTCCAGTCTCTGTCTTTTGGTCAGAGAGTTTAATCCATTTACATTTAAAATAATTACTGATAATGAGGGTATTGTGGTTTGCATGTTAGTCTGCTCCAAAATTCATATTAAAATTTAATTGCCATTGTAACAGTATTAAGTGGTGTGGCCTTTTAGAAGTGATTAGGAGGGCTCTATCCTCATGGGTGGAATTAATGCCATTATAAGAGGACAGTTGTGGCCTCCTTTGGCCTCTTACTTTTCTGCTTTCTGCCATGTGATGATGCCTGTAGCTTTCCCTGGGTATATATGGGACTTTTAAATTTTCCCTCTATATGTGGTTGCCTTTGAATGGCCTAGTCTTTAATGCCTGGCTCCCAAAAGGGGGAAAAGAGTAAAATGAAGTGAGTGGGGGAAGGTGGGAAGCACAGCAGCCCTTTAAGTCCCTAGGAAGTCACTTCAGCTGGAGGGAAGAAGCTTCCAACAATGGAGGGAGTGTAACGACAGTGGCCACCACCTCTTTGCACCGCTGGGATCAGAAACAGCAATCAGCAGCCAGGGCACAGATTGCAGATATTTGGAGGGCAGGGTGCTTTTTGCCCACCCTGGCTCCTGCAAGCTGTTTGCAAGTTACTCCAGGAACACATACACAGCTGCCTGCCACAGGGCTAGGGGTGGGGGATGGGTAGCCGCCACTGTGTTAACAGCCGAAATTGACTGAAATTAACTGCAATTTACTGTCCAAGCCTTCCCCTGGAAATTACAGGCCTTCAATAGACTCCAGAGTTCCAAAATCATCACAATAGACAGATTCTGTCAGGCAATTGTCATCTGGGGGGTGGGGGTGGGTGGGTGGAGACAGAGTTCTAGTGCTTCCTATTCTGTGCTGTCTTCCCAGAATGTTTGCTAAGAATTCTTAACTTACATGAGGCATTTAATTTAATCAAATTCCTTTTCTGTATCTATTGGTGATCTTGACCTTTTGCCCTTTATCCATTATGTATTAAACTATATTCAACAATTTTAAACCAGCCTTGCACTTCTGAGATAAATCCCACTTGGTCATGTTACCAGTTTTTAAGTACTACCTGCAAGTTCCTAAAATTTGTGTGGGATCTCGAATTTACATCTGTGAACAAGCTTGCACTGTAAGTTGTTTAGGTTTGGTGTCAGTGTTTTACCATCCTTGTGAATCAAGTTCTTTTCACCTGCTCTGGAGAGGTTGTGCAGTTGCAGAGAGCTGCCATCCAACATGTCCCCTGACTGGAACTGTAAAGCTATCTGGGCCTGGTGCTCTCTATCTGGGAAGATTTCAACTTTTTATTCAATTTTAATTTTAGTCACTATGAGAAAATTTGGGCCATCATTCGTAAGTAAGCTTTTCCAATCCAGTGTAACATACACATGGAAAAATGCCCAATTCATTAGTTACAGCTTGAGGAATTTTTTCGGTGAACACATGCATGTCACCATCATCCAGGTCTTATTTTCTTTAAGATATTTGCATTTATGCTCATGAGAAAGATTAACCTCTATTTTTCCATTCTCAAAATGTCCTTTTCAGGACCGGAAAATTAAGGTTATGATGGCCCCTTAACGCAAGTTGCGTCTGTGTAATAGTTGGTTGCTTTCAACTGCAAGGAATTGAGCATCGGACTAATAGTGACTTAAAAAGTCACATAATCCTTTACAAATAGTGGAGAAGGAGCTACTGTCAGGGCTGATTCAGTGGTTCACTGCTGTCACCCAGGACCCAGGCTCTGTTCATCTTTCTTCTGAGCCACTCTTCTCCCGGTGACTTTTTGTTGTCAGGCTTGTTACCTCATGGTGGCAAAATGGCTGCTTCAGCTCCAGGTTTTGTTTTCCCATGCTCTCTCTCCATATTATGATGTTCAAAGACAAGGTGAAAGGCAACAAGCAGATGGATTGCCTGGGGGAAGAGAGAGAGAGGAGAGAGAGATGGGTTTTGGCTTCTCCTTTCTTTTTATCATAGAAGAAAAATGTCTTCCTTAAAGTCTACAAAAGATTTCTCCTAATGTCTCATTTGGCCAGAACTGGGTCATATGCCCACATATGAACCAATCACTATAAAAGGAATTAGGGCCCTAAGGCTGGCTTGGGTAAATTATGACCCACCCCTCTACCCCCTTAGGCTTGGGCCATAGTTGTCTGAGCATCAGTGAGATTTGTTGGCCAGGAAAAGGAGAAATGTCTGTTAACTAATCTTATTTGCCACATTTGTGTCTACGAAATTTAGCAGGCTAGTAATTGTCCACAGGGAGTGCTGGCCCATGTTTCAAGACCTGATTTATGCCTGTGGGCTGGGCTCTTGAAACATACCTGAGTTCCCAGGAGTGAAGGTAGGTGATGCTATTTAATTATGTTAGTGATATAGAAGTTAGACCCATTGTGTAGGAAAACAAGTGACCGAGGACGCTGCCCCTAAGCTGAAGCAAAATGACAAACATGATTTTTCTTTTAGAATGTCCCATACCTCATAATCGTAGGTCTTGGATTCAGTGCATAACTGGTGTTAAAACTTTAAGAGTTAACTCTGTTTTTCACATATCTGTTAACAAGACTTAGGGGAGAAGCTATACACCACAAATTAGCATGTTTCCATGAAGATCTGTTCACACACCAGCGCAATTAAACCCCAGTCTGACATGTGAAGTGGACAGCCATGTCCCATAAAGAAAGGACCCTTAGTTTCCAGAGCTTTTCTCTTTGCATGTCACCGTGTTGGATTTTTTTTTTTTTT
>NW_012150385.1:893048-979281 GCF_000956105.1 Propithecus coquereli | reverse complement strand
CTCTTGCTCAGGCTGGTCTCGAACTCCTGATCTTGAGCGATCCTCCCGCCTCGGCCTCCCAGAGTGCTAGGATTACAGGCGTGAGCCACCGCGCCCGGCCTGCTGTGTTGGCTTTTAGTGGAAACCAGGAAATCTGATACACAGAGCCCAAGAAATAGAAACAGAAAGTTCCAGTGGGAAAACAGCTGTCTGGTTAAAAGTAATATCAGGAGCTTTGACTCGGTTTTAAAAATAGTGCCAAGAAGGGAGCAAAGTGCTCTGTCCTGTGTTTAACTCCCAGCCCCATCACACATCGCTTAGGTGACCTTGGACACCTCTGAGCCCCAGTCGCCCCAGCTGTGAGATGGGAGTGTGACACCCAGACTGCCCACCTCAAGTGAAGCAGTGACCGTCGAGCCTGGCGACTCTTGCTGTGTAACCAGCTGCTCTGAGGGTCTGCTTCAGTGCGGACTAGCTGGGAGGTGGCCAGCGGAGGCCAGTGGCCCTGCACCTGTCTCCAGTGCTCCAGTGGGCTGGCCCAGGCACATGTGCGTGGTCCTGGAGGAAGCATGAGAAGGCAAGTGGGAACACACAGGCCTCTCAGGGCCTGGGCTTGCACTTGGTGCACCGTCACTCTGGCCTTTACTCTACTGGCCAAACCCAGAGGCCAGGGGCAGGGTGTACGTGGGGCCACAGCAAAGCTGTCTGGCAAGGCTGTGGATGTGTAATTCTGCTGCCCAGAGGGAGGCAGCGTGGTGGATTGGACTAGTGTTCCAATGACAAAGGGCCATTCAATGGCAGATGTGAATACTCTCCTGTTTTGTACACAAGTTGAGAAGAACGTCAGCAAATGTTAATGAGCTTTAACCCTGTTCTAGGTGGTCTGCATCCTAGGCGCTCTCTGATGGCTTCTCCTCACTTTATCTGGAGGCGTTTGACCCTAGTGGCGATGGCTGATGGAGTCAGGGTGTGGGCGCATCGGGAGGCAGCACAGTGTGGTGGCTGTCAAGGAGGTGGCTCGGTCTTGGCATCCTGCTTTCCTGCGTCCATGCCGAATGACTTGGGGAACCTCAATCTTGCCAAGACTCAGTTTCTTCAGGCATGACCCGAGGGAGCTGCATCTGCTTGCAGAGCTGGTCCAGTTTCCAATTAATGGTTGTTATTAATATCACTGGAGTTTCCGTGAGGCCCATCCCGGTAGCTGCAGGGCCCACTGTGGACACAAGTCCTGTATGTACGTGGCAATGACAATACTTCCATGTTGGGCTCTGGCTGGGTGAGGTCTGGGCCAGCCTCTTTTGTCCATTGCTGTGTAGGGCCATCAGAATAATTTTCTCCAATTTCTGCTTCCCCCGAGTGACTCTCCTGATGAAGAGCCTCCACTGGGTCCTATTGCCAATTCCATCCGGTCTGAATTTCCCATTCGATTTGATGTCTACGCATGTGCAGTGCTAACAATGTCCAGAAGAGAACGTGCATGTAAAGAAATGAGGCGTTTCTCCTCTTTAAAGAACCAATAGGTCATATATGCCTTCAGAAGATTGCTAACAACACAATGAAGTTGATAGTTTGCATAGGCCACTTGAATTATAATGCTAATCACTTATATTGAGGTCTAATATGAAATGGAGCTGGCAAGAGATGGGGCAGAGAACTTTGGACCAGCCACCACCCTCCCCTAGTGCATCCCAAGTGCGGGGCTCTGCAGCCCCAGGCAGGTGCAGGGCAGTTCCCTGGGTCCCTGTCCATCCGGGGTCATTGGCTCGGCTGTGCAAACATGTCCCCAGACTGGCACGTGTCTCAAAGCTCTTGTAAACAGGGCTGGGGGCAAGAAAGGTGGAGACTACCTGTTTCCCCAGCTGGCACAAAAAGCTGGAATCTTTGAGATTTGTTGTGGGGTCTTGTTATATGTAGGTAGATGCTAACAATGACAAAATGCTAATTGTCCCAGCACCTAAGGCCAAGGGCACGAGCCTTGCCCAGTGTCTCATGCTGGGTGATGGCCACCATTAAGATTTTTTCTCTCTTTTTAAATGGCTTTATTGAGATATAATTTTTATATCACTCAATTCAGTCACTTAAGGTGTACAATTTGATGGTTTTTGGCATATTATTAATTAAAAAATTTGTTAAAATATATATAAAATAAAATTTGCCATTTTGACTATTTTTAAGCATACATTTCAGTGGCATTAATTACATTCTCAATGTTGTACAACCATTACTGCTATGTATTTCCAAAACTCTTTCATCACCCCAAATAGAAACTCTGTAACCATTAACCAATAACTCCTCACTCCCTCTCCCTCCAGCCCCTGGTGACCACTATTCTATTTTGTGTCTCTTGGAATTTGCCTATTCTGGGCACATCATATAAGTGGAATCATATATTATTTGTCATGTTGTGTCTGGCTAATTTCATTTAGCATAATGTTTTGAGGTTTATCCATGTTGTAGGATGTAATTAATTCCTTCTTATGGCCGAATAATATTGTGCTGTATGTACATAGCACATTTTGTTTATCCATTCTTCTGTTGATGGGCACTTGAGTTGTTTCCACCTTTTGGCTATTGTGAACAATGCTGTTATGAACAAGGATGTACAAATATCTCTTTGAGATCCTGCTTTCAATTCTTTTGACTACAGAGGTGAAATTGCTGGATCATGTGGTATTTCTGGGTTTAATTTTTTTGAGGAACCACGGTACTGTTTTCTACAGCATCTGCACCATCTTACATTTCCACCAGCAATGCACAAGCATTCTAATTTCCTCACGTTCTCACCAGTGTTTGTTATTCTGTGTGTGTGTGTGTGTGTGTGTGTGTGTGTGTGTGTGTGTTGATAACGACCATGCTAACTGGTGGGAAGTGATATCTCGTTGTGGTTTTGATTTGCTTTTATTTAATAACTACCAATGAGGAGCATCTTTGCATGTGCTTATTGGCTATATGTGTGTCTTTGGAGAAATGTCTATCAAGTCCTTTGCCCTTTTTAAAATGAGATTGCTTATTTCATTGTTGTTGAATCTTAAGAGTTCTTTATAGGTACTGGATATTAATCCCTTATCAAATATGTGGCTTGCAAATATTTTCTCCCATTCTATGGATTGCCTTTTTACTATTAATATTTTGATAGTGAAGTTTGTTGCACAAAAGTTTTAAATTCTCATTGAGTCCTATTTGTCCATTTTTTCTCTTGTTGCTTGCACTTTGGTGTCATATCCAAAAATCGTTGCCGAATCCAATGTCATGCAGCTTGCCCCTGTGTTTTCTCCTATGAGTTATAAAGTCTTCTCTGTTATGTTTAGGTCTTTGACCCATTTTGAGTTTATTTTTGTATATGGTGTGAGGTAGGGACACAACTTCATTCTTTTAGATGTGAATGCCACGTCAGGTTGTGGTTATTGTTAAGTTTTGACAACTAGGAATGAGAAGACTCGGGAAGTCGTATGTGTGGAGCTTATTGAATCTTTGTGAAGTGTTTCTATTCAAGCTGGGCTTTGCCAGCCACCTTGTTTGACTCCAATTACACGGAGACACATATCATAAACTATTCTAAGGCTTTGTCACTCACATGTTTTCTGTCTTAATTCACGTTACCCCCTGACTCTGGGGGCCATGGCTATGGGAGAGGAGTGAAGTCCTGGACATCAACACTCTTGTCTTTAAAAATATGTTGTTGATACTGGGGCAGAGAATAGATCAGCAGTTGCCAGGGGCTGGGAGGCGGACACAAAGGGGCAGCATGAGGGGTTTTCTTGCCGGGTGATGAGACTGTCCTGATCTTGATTGTGGTGGTGGTTATGTGACTGCATGCAGTTGTCAAACTTTTAGAACTGCAACCCAGAATGATGACTTTTACTGGATATGATTCAAAAAATAATTAAAGTGTGCTGTTGAGAGGCACTACAGTACAACTGAGGTCCCCAACCCCCAGTCTGTGGCCTGTTAGGAACCAGGCCGCAGCCGCTCCCTATCCACTGTGTCACCGCATAAGCTCCCCTGTCAGCCCCCCACCACCCCGTGCCAAAAAGGTTGGGGACCGATGCTTCGGTACAGGGCTGAGGGAGCCCTCTGGAGGTAGTCCCTGAGTTCAAGCCCCAGCTTCCCCTCTTCCCAGCTGAGTGACTCAGGCCTGCATGCCTCAGTTTCCTTTTCTGTAAAAGGAGGGTGATGGTCCCTATTGCATAGAGTTGGAAGGAGGATTAAGTGGGTTCGGCCATAAAGTTCTGGAATAGGTCGGCGTGTAGAAAGTGCCGCCAGGGATCCCTGTCGTCATAGGCAATTGCAGCCCCCAGGGCGCGTGTGTCTGTGGGGGTGGGAAGGAGGAGCTGAGGGCAGGGGGTTTACACTGGAAACTGCTCTGTCCTCAGTGGCCTTTTTTGTTCGCATCACACTGTGAGTACCAAGACCCCTCTCCAGTGGGCTGCTCTGTCTGTCACAGCTTGTCTTGTTCTGGGCACGTCCTGGGCACGGGGCCTGCGGAGGCAGCTGAGGCCTGGCCCCTCGTGGGCCGCCCGCAGCAGGGGCTCTGAGGGCTGCAGCCTGCCCTGGTCCTGGCTGGTGGGGCTCTTTCTGGTGTCCGTGCGCTGTCCTACGGCCTAACCTGTTCTGTCAGCAGCCACAGGAAGGGAGAACAGGGCAAGGAAGGGGAGAGTAGCCGTCTTGACTGGTAAAGGCCTCGCTCCGCTTTTTGTTATCCCGGGTCCAAGAGCCGGTCTCAGGGCAAAGGGCGCACAATCGCTGTGGCCTGGTGGGGACAGGCCAGCTCTCCCTTCTTGATTTTCCTGGCTTTAGGGTCAGGAAGCGGATCCTCCGCTGTCGGGTGCGTCTGTGGTGTTCTTTCCTGACCACGCTTCCCAAATTTACCCCCTCCCCGCGGTGGAGCCACCCGGTCCCTCCAGGCAGCCCCGCCCGCCTGCCTGTATTTTGGGATGCGGCTCCGCCCCGGCTCCATCCGCCAACGCGTTTCCATCTGCTTCGCCTTCCAGAAATGACTGGGATCTCGTGCTGGCTGGCTGACCGCCTCCTTCCAGTTCTTTTTGTGGTAACAGGTTTATTCCTTTTTAAATTCATTTGCTGGCTCAGGAGGGAGGAGAGACAAGTGTGTGGTGAGCCTCACACCAGAGCGGGCGCTTTTTAGATGGCAAATGCCAGGTCCGGGCGGCCAGTCGCCCGTGCCCACGCGAATGGCGCTGTCGGCAGCCTTTGCAGAGGCGCGGGGAGCGCAGGGCCTGGGGAAGCCGCTGCCTCCGCCTGTGCGGGGTGGCCCTGGGCAGGAGGCAGCTGGGGGCATCGGCCCTGGGTCAGGGGTGGGGGCAGGAGGGGCAGCCAAGAGACCCCAGTTACCTTGAGAACGACACAGGGCTAGCTGTCTCTGCGGGGCGCGCCGGTCCGCCTGCAGTGGCCTGTCTAGAGAGCGTTCCAGCGCGTTAGGGGGAATTTTTGGCCAGACATCAGGGCATTCTCTTTTCTCCTTGCCAGACTCCAAACTCGTGCATAAACCAATTGTATCAGGTGCAAAGTAAAAGGGTTAGGACTCTAAAAGGCAGACATCAGCCAGAAAGTTTTCACCCAAGCCTTCATTCAACATAACAAAAGAAACAGTTCTCACGGTGAGAATCAGGGTTTTCTCTAAGGCTCTGGTGAATGTTTGGGGACCCACAGCTCTCTCCGCTGTGTTATGCCATCTTGGTGCAGTCCCAGGGCTGAGTCTCTGAGCAGCATGTGAGCCGCCGCGTCTGGGCAGTCCCTGGGTGGGGGGAGTTCACTGTTCCCCACCCCGTACCCCCTTGCTAATGCCCTCCTGGGGGGAGGGGTACACTCACTATGTGGGCACACTGCTGGAATGTCCCTCCTCCCTGCAGGGTCCTGAGGGCATCACCCAGGGGCTGGGGAAACGTCAGAGTCCAGGCATGGCTCGCTTGATGCCAACAACTGGTCATTGAAACAAGTCTTCACGTTTGACAGCATGAACCAGGAATCTGCCTCCGTTATCGTAAATGAGAAAAGTGATAGCGCGTACTTGTTGATCCCAAACATCCAAATAAGTCCCTTAAATGTATCTAAAACATCGTAAAATGCTTATTTGCAATTAATATCCCTAAACAAGCCTCCCGAATGTAACTGAAACACAAGACCCTGCCTCCCTGTAAGGGATAATCTGTGGTGCTAGGATGTCCTGTGCTCAGCACACCCCTACTTGGTCACCAGCCTGTGACTTCACCTTGGCTGTGCTGCAGGGGCCGACCCCACTGCCCTGGGAGCCAGCATCATCAAATTGCCATGGCGGCTGCAGTTACTGTTGCTGCGTGAAAAATAACCCCCAAACTGAGCAGCTTAGGACAATCATTTTGTTTTGCTCATGGCTTCTTTGAGTCAAGGATTGGAGCAGGGCATGGGGGCAGTGGAGGGGTTGCTGGACTTTGCTCCATGATGTTGGGGCCTCAGCTGGGAGACCCTAGGTCTGGCAGCTGGGGTCCTCACACATCTGGAGCCCGGGCAGGACAGCTCATGGGCTGGGCACGTCAGGGCATCCACCAGAACACCCCCAGGGGACTGTGCATGTGGTTGGGCTTCCTCACAGCATGGCGGCTCAGGGCTTCAAGAGTGAGTGCTCTAGTGAACAAGGCAGAAGCTACATCGGCTTTTAGGACCCAGTCTTAGAAGTCACATCACACCACTTCTGTCTGTTGGTTGAAGCAGTCACGAGAGCCAGGTGCAGAGAAGAGGGACTTCTCAGTGGGAGGAGTTTCAGGGCTGCATTGTAGAGCAGCTCGTGGGATGGAGAAGTTGTGTAATCGTAAGCATCACATGCGATTCAGACATTCTACCAATTGTGTTTGGAAAGTAACTTCGGACTTTTTTCACCCACCATTTTGTTAAAACTTGGGTATTGAATTTTTGGTTGTAAAAATAAAATTTTCCTGTGTAAAATCAGCTGAGACCCACTAGGATGGCTATGATAAAGAAGATGGACAATGACAAGTGTTGATGAGGATGTGGAGAAATCAGTGTCCTCATACCCTGTGGTGGGGATGGAAAAGGATGCAGCCACTTTGGAAACGGTTTGGTGGTTTCTCAAAAAAGTTAAACAGAGGGTCACCATGATATCCATCAATTCCCCTCCTAAGTGTGTATCTAAGAGAATTGAAAATATGTGTTCGCACAAAAACTTGTACATGAAAGTTCATAGCAGCATTATTCATAATATCCAAAAGGTGGAGGCGGCTCAAATGTTCATCTGATGAATGGATGAACAAAATGTGAAATATTTATACAATGGAATATACTTCTACCATAAAAGGGATGATGTATTGATTTGCACTCCAACATGGGTGAGCCTTGAGAACTTTGTGCCAAGTGAAATAAGCCAGACACAAAGGCAGCATATTGTATTCTAATATGCAACTCCATAAATACGCAGAAAATGGGTTACTTGTTGCCAGGGGCTGAGGGAGGAAGGATGGGTACAGAATTTCTTTTGGGGTGATGAGAATGTTCTAGAATTCTAGATAGTTGTACAACCTTGTGAATAAACTAAAACCTCCAGAATTGTACACTTAAAAGGGTGAATTACATAGTATATGAATTATGTTTTAATAAAAATTTGTTTTAGAAAAAAGTATTTTAAAAATTCAGCTGAGAGATGTATCCTTTCTATGAACTCAGGGCACTTAATACCCAGTGCCTCTCTGCTAGGGAGCTTTCTTCGAGGTGTGGCTGCAATACAGGGGTGCAGGCACCTCTCTGTCCCCTCACCAGGGCTCTCTGGAGGAGGATGAGTTGAAGATGTAGCTGACACTGGTGGCCCAAGCAGACGTCTACCTCAAGCCCAATATGAATCTTGGGACCAGTTTGCTCAGCCAATCCCAGTGGGCGGGCGGGAAGAGGACGGGTTGACTGGCGGGCAGGAGCGAAGTCTCAGGGTCATGAAAGGACTGCGGTTTTGAAGGCACAGGGGCAGAACTATAGCCAATAAAATGGCCATTGTTTTAAGTCACTGAGTTTCAGGGTAGCTGAAACTCCCCACTCTGGTCTGTCTTCTAGCCACCTGGTGGGCTGTGGTAGCTGATCTACCTCCTGCTCTGGTCAGAGCTGGCCCTGGCACTGGGAGGAGTTAGTGCCACAGGGAGAGAGAATGAGTGAGTGAAGCTGGCATGGAGAGACTGGCCAGTGGGTACCAGCAGGAGAGACCTGTGCCAAATGGCATCTCTGTGCCTGTGGGGTCTGGGGCAGGCGCAGCTTCCAGGCGGTGCTAATCTGCCCATTTCCCTGGGGATGCCTTGAAGCTCAGTTGACTTCTTTTTCCCTATCCATGGCTCAGTCTACAGAGTTGTCCGAAGTGTAGCTCGCATGCTACCTGTCATAAAGCATGGTCTATGTTGTCCTACCTGTCATAAAGCATGGCCTCACTGAATTGGCATCAAACTCAGCACCTGACACAAGTGGGCTCAAAAACTAGCTACGTGGAAGAGGTGGTGAGCGGGAGCCTTCTCCAGTGGCTTCTTCTGTGGCTGGGTCCCCCCAGAGCTCA
Source organism: Propithecus coquereli (assembly GCF_000956105.1). Taxonomy (NCBI): domain Eukaryota; kingdom Metazoa; phylum Chordata; class Mammalia; order Primates; family Indriidae; genus Propithecus; species Propithecus coquereli. The sequence goes on along the minus strand of NW_012150385.1, from coordinate 970,766 downwards.
TACCACAGACCCTGAGCCGTCCTCAGTACCCAGACTGCAGACATCGGGCCAGCCCTGGAAGATACTGTGCACATAGGAGGGGCCCGGCGATGCTTGTGCATGAGGACAATGTGGGCAACGGGGAGCCCCGAGTCTCTGTGGGAAACAGAAGGGTGGTGGATGCCTCCTGGAGGCAGGCACAGGGTGAGCACGCACAGGATAGAGCTGACGAGGAAAAACGACCTCTATCTCCTCCTGGCAGGCACAGAGAGAGTCTGTGAATAATTCTGAGTTATTAATATTTAAAATTTAGCTATTGTGACCGGGACACATTTATAAATTTACTTGTCAATATCTCCTTCCATCTTCTCTTCCAGTAACGAAGAAGGGAGAGAGAATCAGAGGATCCTCCAGGCAGATCGACAGTGACCTCCCGTGCGGGAAGAAGGGCTGTGGATATGGGGCCTGCAGGACAGAGTTAGCAGCACTCCGGGTCGTTGGTCCTGGACTCTATCTGCCTGCAGCTGCTCCCGCGTCACCATCCCCAGCCACCCACCAACACACTTCCACTCTGTTTGGTGAAAACTTGTGAGATCTGCAGGGCTGTTGAGATGTTTGTGTGCGTTTAGTGTGCACAAATGAAGGGCACATCCATCTCCCATTCCCTGCCTTTGCTCTTAACATGAGGCTCCTCAGGTCTGTCTTTCCTGGGCATCTAGAATTGCTTTTTGCAGCTGTTTAGTGTTTTCATGTGCATTTAAGACATTCAGTTAATCGGATTAAGTTAATCCCTCCTGATGGTGGCACATGGGTAGTCCTGAATTCTGTCACGCTGCCTAAAGGACATCTCTCTACGTGTTTCCTCAGGACACCTGGGAATGGGATCAGTGGGTCATTGCCACCTTTTCCCCCAGATTTACCACTGAGTGTGCCATAGTTATCTAGTCCCCATGCGTCTGGGTCTGCCTTGGGCTCTATAGTATGTACTATTGATCTACCCATGCATTTCGGTACCAGCGTTTGCACTTCATTCATTCACTCATTTATACTTTTACTAAGGCATGGAGTTATTTTTAAATGTTTGGAAGGCAAAGTCCCCCCTACGCATCTCCTCCTGCCTTCTGCAGACAAAGGCCTTAGCTTTGAGAGAGGGAGAGAGAGAGAGAGAGAGAGAGAGAGACAGAGAGAACAACTTTTTCTGAGGGAATAATTTTAGATCACAGAAGAGTTGCAAGGATAATACAGAGAATACATATACACCTCACTCGGTTTCTTCTATTGTTAATTGCCATGGTACACTTGTCAAAACGCTTGTCAACCTTGTCAACCCTGACCCCCAGCTGACCCCAGCTGCAAAAATGAAGGATCACTGTTTGAAGCCACTCGCTTCTGGGAATGTTTTTAGGCGTGAAAACTAACTGGTGTATTACTTTTGTGATCATTTACTTTGAGTGCCTTCTGTGGATAAGAGGTATTCTTTGCTGTGGTGTTGTGCAGACATTTCCCACAATCTCCTTTTGGTTTTGATTTCGTGTGTGTGTGCGTGCATGTGCAAGTGCATACACGGTTGTTTTGAGGATCTGGGAGGGCTTGGTTCGGAGAGCCCCTGCCAATACCACAGTCCACAGATGCTCAAGTCCCTTATAGAAAATGGCATAGTATTTGCATATAGCTGACACACATCCTCCCGTATGATTTATTATTATTTTTTTTATTTTAAAATATTAAGGGGGTACAAATGTTTTTGTTACATGGGTACCTTTTATAATGCTTGAGTCGGGGTTTTTAGTGTGCCCATCCCCCAAAAAGTGTTCACTGTACCCAACAGGTAGGTTTTTACCCCCCTTCCCCCTCCTTCTTGATCTCCAATGACCTTTGCATCTTTCTGTGCTCCCACATACTTTAGGTCGTCTCTAGATTACTTGTAGTACCTACTACAATGTCAATGCTGTGTAAATACTTGTTATATTGTATTTTTAAAAATTTGTATTATTTTTTATTGTTGTATTATTTTTATTGTTTTCTTTTAATATTCTTGATCCAGGGTTGGTTGTATCCATAGACAGACAGATGGATACAGAGGGCCAACTGGATATACTTCTTGCTGTGTCGTTTTGTAGCCAAGTTTATGTCTATTGGTCTTTTCTGTTTTGAATTCATGTCATGCTTAGAAAAGTTCTCTAGTCCCAGATAATAAAACTTTCACCCAAGTTTTCTCCCTGTGCTTTCATGATTTTATATTCCACCCTTAAGTGTTTGACCCATTTAGGATTTATTATGGGATAAAAGTGAGGTATGGACTCACTTTATGCAAATGAAAGCTCGGCTGACCCAACACCCAGTAGTTCCCGTTTTACTCACCAACCTGAGAGATCTTCAGCGAATACTGCAGTGCTTCTTAACTGGGTGCACGTAGGATCCGAGGGGATGCTGCCCTGCCCCTCTCTGGGACACCCTCATTCTGAGCCAGGTTTGGGTGGGCACGTGTATTTTTTTTTTAAATTTTAGATTCACAGTTGATTTCGGAGATTACTTTTGGTTGAGAATCACTACCCGCCTGTCTCTGCCTCTGGCCAGGCCCATGTAGTGTTCAGACACTTCACCTTTAAACAGGTTTGATGTCTGGGGAGGATCAGTTCCTCTACTCAGCTTCCGTGTTCTACAATTATTCTCACATGTTTATTTCTTCTAATTTAGAATAATTTTATGTAAAATGTCAGTTGGAATTTTTATTGGGATGATATGAAATTTATAGAATTACAGTCGGCCCTCTGCATCTGAGGGTTCTGCATCCACAGATTCAGTCAACCACAGGTGGAAAATATTCAGTTAAGAAAAACAAAAAAGAATTCCAGAAGTTCCAAAAACCAAAACTTGAACTTGCTGTGTGCTGAGTGTTATTCTGAAGCCAGGATAATGAAGTGATTTGGGTATTCACAGGAGTGATGGAACCGCCCCCATGGGGATAATGAGGGACTATTATATTTAGATAGTATTGTATTTAAATATAAAAATATCAGTGTCATTTTACCCAGGAACTAGCATCACACTCTGCACTCAGCCTTCCCTACAGCAGGGTTTGGTGTTGTCTCTGAGGACACTCTGCCGCTGCAGGGCTCAGGGGCTCAGGCCTCTAAAGTCCCTCCTGCTGGGGCTTAATCTTAATCACGCAGAATTGGCACCCTCTAAGTAAGACAGGAGCCCTCCGGTCTTCCTCCTTCCCAATCCTCTGCTGGGAGCTGTATTCTCTCCCTAGGCCAACAGCTTCATGCTTCCAAAAAGACTTTCTGTTTCTTCGATTTCCAGTGAACCATTCAAAGATGCCTCTGCCAGTCACGGCCTGCACAGGTAGGACCGAACGAAGAGTGGACATTCTTTCCCTTTGGGTATTTAACCTCCAATGACTCAGGATTTTGTGGTAAGGCAGGGACTTAACGGTTTTCTCTATTTTTCTGAGTTTCTTTCAGTGTCTCCCTAACTCACTGTGCTGGAAGGTCTCTCAGAAGGTCTAAAGGCCCTGGAGAGACTGAGAAGGAAAGTACAGATTTCTGCTTAATTAGATCTAGGTAATTTAGGGTTTTTCAAAGTCAGCTTTACGGAGGTATAACTTACACACATTAAAAATCACCAATTTTAAGTACACAACTGGAGGAGTTTTGACAACTGTATGAAGTTGTATACGCACCACCACAGTCGTGATCTAGAACAGGGCTTGGCAAACTGCAGCCTGGGGGCCAAATCCACTGCTGTCCGTCTCCATGAATAAAGTTTTATTGGAACATGCAGCATCCCTTCCTTTATATACGGTATATGACTTTTTCTCGCTCCAGCAGCAGAGACAGATACCGTAGGCTCTTCAAAGCTGAAAATATTTACTATTTGGCCCTTTACAGAAAAAGTTTGCTGACCTCTGAAGGAGAATGTTTCTGTCACCCAAAAAGCTTCCTTGTACCCTTTGCAGTCAATTTCTTCTTCCCACTTTGCACTTCCAACCACTGATGTGATTTATGTCACTGCAGCTTGATCTTTCCTAGATTTTATATAAATGGAATCATATGGTATTGTATGTAGTTTTGGTTTCTAGCCTTTTCCACTCAAAGTAGTGCTTTGGAGATCTGCCCATGTCGTTGTGTGTATCCACCGTAAACTAAAAATAAAATCCTCTGCCCCTTCACCACTGAATGGATCCCCCTCTTGGCCAAGGGGGCCCCAGAGAAAACTTAAAGCCTGAGTTCCCAGCCATGACAGGGCTGGAGGTCAGACAGGCCTCATTACTCCCCCTCCGTTTTGGGGTTTAGACACAAACGACCAGCATTAGTGCTAAAACAGAGATCATGAGGCTGACAGAATGAACTCTTTGTGGCAACAAGATACCAAATTATAAACAGGACCTAAGGCCATGCTGGGCAAGGGTTAAGTCATGCACCCCTACACTTAAAGAATAAACTAGGTTCTAACTACCACAAGGTTTTCCTTTTTCTCTAGCAGCCAAACAAGCACTGGCCTTGAGATAAGCAATAATGAAATAATTTGCAACCCATCCACCAGCTGGCCTGCCCCAGCCTGCAGGGGTGCCTGTGGTGGCAGAGATGCCATGCACTGAGGCTCCCTTCTTGCCTGGGAGACCCTCCTCTCCTTGCCCGAGGCTGGCAGGGTGAGGAGTAGGTGGCTCCTTCTCTGTGCCTTGGTGAGAGCCTGAGGCTGCAGGTGGTGTTAAGCAGGGTGGGGAGAAGAGTGGAGGTTGCCAGGTCCTTGCAGGGCCAAGTGGAGAGTTCTGATTTCTGATGGGTTCTCATCTACAGGGGAGGAAGTCAAGCAGAAGTGTCACCTCAAGCCGAGGGAGCTGGGCCTGGGGGTGGAGTTCTGGTCTGCTGACATCCCTTTGCACGGGGATGCTAAGCTTCCCATGTCAGACTTCCCCATCCATCCACCCCAGTTGGTGGAAGCCAGGGTGGGTTGAGGCTGTGATCCTGCCTGAGACCTGGTGATCTTTGTGTGGCCTTGGGGTGGTCAGAAGCTGAGAGTAGGAACAGGACATCCCAGTCACAACAGAGACTTAATTTCCTACCCTTTCCTCCTCATCTGGGACCTCTAGCTTATTTTTAGCTGCTGCAGGACCTGGTGGATGACACTTGATTTAAGACATCCACCTTCCTTGCAGTGGGCCCCCACCTCCTGCACAGCATTTAACCCTTAGGACTTCCAATGGAGGCAGGAAAGGTGTGACTCATACCCCATGTGCAGGTCAGACACTGGGGCTCAGATGCCCTAAGGTGACCTGAATTTGGACCCTGGTACATCTTCCTAAACCTCACAGTAGCTGTTGGTAACTTCCTTCCCAAGAACCATGTGTAGGGTTGGCAGCCGGGCAAGATGTGAACTCATGGGGCTCTGTGAAGTCTCTGAGGGAGACCTCATCTTTCCTTTTTGGGCCCCCACCTTGAGGAGACCTGGTGCTTGTTTGGACCATGAAGGGGAAGAACCGTGACGATGGTGCAGGATGCCAGCTTTGGAGTCTGTCTCAAAGACCCCACTATGTTGTCTCAGGAAATAAAGGCTGGTGCAGGAGCCCTTTGGAAAGCGAATCCAGGAAGAGTGCCACAGAGGCGGGCAGGGAGGATGGGGATCCATGCACCCCGATCTCTGGCTACGTCAAGCGAAGCTACAGGGAAGAATTGAGGTTGGGCTGAAATGGAAAAGTGTTTGCCAACAAGTAGAACCTCAGGGACAGCTTTAAAGTGGAGCGATAAAGGAGAACACACAGCTTGAGCCTGGCCCGGAGTCCTCCATGAGCCTCTTCTGGACCAGGGCGTGGTTCTCTGAGGTACTCTTCTTGTGCATAGTGTGTCACTTAGGGCCAGGTGTCTTGTCAGGGCCCCCCAAGTGTCAGAAGTCCCAAATTAGGTTTGATGGAGTTGTTTCGGCATCTAGGTTTATTCCTGGGTCTGTAGCCCTCTCCCCAACTTTAAGATAATTATTTTATCCACTTTCTGAAAATTGAGATGTAATACAACTGGACAGGTACATGTACTGGTGTATAGATTCGTAGGAAATGCAAATTTCTCAGTAAACTGGAAATTTACAGTTTGTGTTCTGGAAAAATAGATGCTAAAGTGCTAACGGAGATCTCTGGGGTAACTGGGCCTGGGCCTGGGTGTGGGTCATGGGAGTGGGGTCTTCGCTTTATCCATAATATTTGCCTTTGCGTTATCAGTGAAAATATAGTCCTCTGTTACTCATGAAATTAACACTTTTGAAAATGTTAACAACAGTTTTAAAGTAGTCCATGTTCTGAAAATAAATTCAAACAATAGAGATGTGCAAAAGGTAAAAGAGTGCAAGACCCTTCCCGGAACGTTCCCCAAGTGCCCTCTCCAGGGGACTGACTTTGGCTTTATTGACTGGATCTAGCCCATCCGTTTCTATTTCATTAACTCCTGTCTCTTCTATATTATGTTATTCCTTCTATTTTTTGCATTTATTTGGCTGTTCTCAACTTCCTAAGTTGGACGCTTAGCTAATAAACATTTAAGGTATAAATTTGCTCACAAGCATCACTTTGCCTACACATCGCAAGGCTCGCTGTGCGGTATTTCTGTTACTGCTCCGTTCAAATGGTTTATCATGTCCATGATGTGTCTTCTTTGACCTGTTATTTCCTTTTTCCACGAGTAATATTTCCAAACACATGGGTTGTTTTGGTTATTCTTTTTTTCAATTCATAAATCAGATAAGTTTGCATATTCTGAACATACAAAAATCTTCCACAAGTTAAAAGAGAAAGACGGACAGGACAGTCCAACAGAGAAGTGGACCAGGGATGAGAACCGACAACCCTGGAGGAGAAAGCTGGTGAAGATGTGGGCAGGGGGCGAACTCTGTAAGTACTCTGGGAAATAAATGCAAATTAAAATAATGAGAAACAAATGCATCCCATCTGGTTGGCAAAAATTAAGTAGTTAATGGGAAGTGTTGACAGGGCTGTGGGAAATGGAATTCATTACACATGCGAGCTGAGGTTAGTACAAATGCCTAGAAGAGAAATCTGGCAATCTGAAGAAGTACACTGACTGGTTATTTAGAAGTGTATTGCTTAATTTCCAAACATATGGGGATTTTCCAGTTATTTTAAGATTGTTGATTTCTGGCTTACTTCCACAGTGTATGTCGTCCGTATGATCTCAGTCCTCTGAACTTTGTGGAGTTTTGCTTCGTGGCCTGGCATGGTTCATTTTTATAAATGCCTAGGTCACCTGGGAACAATGTACGTTGTGCAATTGTCCCAAGTCAGGTCAAGTTGGCTCGTTGTGTTGTGTCTTCTGGATCTCTGCTGACTTTTTTTCCTGATTGTTCTATCAGTTATATATATAGAGAGAGGTTTAAGTCTCCCACTATGGTTGTGGATTTGTCTATTTCTCCTTCTGGTTTGATCAGGTTTTGCTATAGATGTGTGTTATTTCATGCCACAAGTGTAGTACATTGCACTTTCTATTTGGTTGGCACCTTCTATGATTCTGGGATGCTCCTCATTCGTACTATAGCTTCTTATCAGATATTAGCATTGCTAATGATAGCGTTTTTCTATTAATATCTGGCTGGTAAGTTTTTCCCATCATTTTAGTTTCAACTCTTCTGTAGCCTCGCATTTCAGATGTGTTCCTTGTATTTTATTCTTGCGTTGATTGTTTGGTTAGTTTCATTCCCTGAATGTTTACTGATGACCACCTTGCCAGATGCTTGGAGAAAGCAGGCCCGTAGGTAGCCCCTCTGCCCACCAGGCCAGCACGCGCCCTCGGGGCTCATGGCTCCATGGCCTGCGCTGTATCTTCTGTGACACACTGTGCTGACCCCTCCACAGCAGCTCTCAGGAGATGATGGCAGCTGTCCCTGGGGTCACCTGCTGGTCTCAGAGTTTGGTTTTTAACCAGCAGCTTTAGCATCACCTCGGATGCCAGCATGTCAAGTTTATCCGTGGGGATTCTTTGTGGCTTGTGTTTAAAATACCTCCAGAAAGGATACACGTTTACTTCTGCCAGGTGCCTGGAAACTGGGAATCTAGGTCTACTTTAACCTGGATTTTCAGTTTGTATTTTTCCACTAGAGGCAGTGGGACTTCTGGACCCAGACCACCGTGTGTTGTCGCGTCAGGGAGAGGCCTTTCTGTTTCAAGGCTGCAAGGTCTCTCTCTGGCGTCAGAGCTGCGTCGGTGCCCCATGTTGGGGGCAGAGTCTCTGGCCTTTTCCTCCAGCAGGTTCTGGTCTCTGGTGCTAGACAAGCTCCTTGCCCCTCCCGCCCAGCGCCTGTGAATGCTTTCTGCCTCGGCAGACCCCAGAGCCCACACCCACCACGCGGGGGCTTTTGCATATGCAAACCCTCCTCACCCATTTTAGACGTACACTTTAAGTCCAGGCTGCATTCGGGCCTCACAACTCAGGCTACTCCTTAAAAACTTCTCTGAACCTCGGTTTCCACATCTGTAAAATGGCCACATATCAGTACCCTAAAGGCAGTTCAATCATTTCTTCCCTATCTCTTTCTCTGTTCTTTTCTATCCATTTTCCTTCACTTAGGGCGACTGTTAAACCAAGGCCATTAGAAACCTGAACTGTATGTTAAATTAGATGGAAGTTTGACTTGCAACATCGTAATGATTTCTTTGAAAATATTTTACCTTTTGATCTGTTCTGTGGTGTCCTATTGCCTCTCTGATTTCCCAAGAGGGCAGACAACAAAACAAAAGGTCTTAATATAAAAATGTCTCTTGATAGCTGTTGTAAGAAAGCTGCAAACAGAATTCAAATAATTCTTGCCTTTGAGTCATTATGAGAGATAAGTAAATAGCACCTCGCAGAATGACAACCCACACAAATGCAGCCCTTTCAAGGCGTTCTGAATGTTGGCATTTAAACACTGCTGGAATGTCTTCAGAGCACTGGAATCTTCCCAAGACTGGGGTGCCATGTCCTTTGAATGTTCCTCAAAAGATAAAAATACACTGATTGCCCATATATTTTGAGTCCTGTACCTGTAACGAATGCCTTTGCTTCTACTGCCAGATGCTTTGAAAGGGGATAAGATTTTAATTAGCAGTCAATAAAATCCCCTCCCATTTTTCATTGTAATGGATCTGAAAGTACTTGCTGCTTCCTGCTCATTATTCAGAGTCATTGGTTACTTGGCAGCCCTGGGCTAAGTTCAGGGAAGGTTGTCTGCCCCTCCTCTTCTGGGTGTCTGACCTGTCTCTACCATTTCCTCCAAGCCATTTCCTCTACCAGTTTTTCCTACAAGGGGTAGTGACATGATGCCGTCTTTCAGGCCATGAGGGACTCATCTGTGGCTCACATACCTCTACACACAAGCCCCCTTCTCCTTCTAGCCACTGGTGCTGCAGCTTCTAGAAGCAGCTCAGTAGGAAGAAGGCTTGCCGGGCCCCCAACCTCCTCTCTGTCTTTTTAGAGAAACCTGCCACTGATATGCTTGCACACCAGGGAGCTGTGGGTTGGCTTTGGAAGGACAGGCCCTGCTGCTGTAAAAGCAACTAGGAGGAGATGCCTGAGGGAGACCTAGCTAGTGCAGGAAGGAGGGGGCAATGCAGTATGCAAAGGAATGGGGGGTGGAGCCATTCACTCATCCATCCATACATCCACCCACCCACACCTCCACCCACACCTCTATCCATCCATCCATCCACCCACTGATCTATCCATCCTCCCATCCACCCATCCATCCACCCACCTATCCATCCAAACCTTGCAACCAAACACGCATCCACCCACATCTCACCTATCCAAACCTCCATCCACCCACACCTCTATCCACCCATCCATCCATTCGTCCATCTGTCCATCCAAACTTCTTTCCAACCAAACATCCATCCACCCACACCTCCATCTATCCAAACCTCCATCCACCCACACCTCTATCCACTCATCCATCCATTCATCCATCTGTCCATCCAAAGCTCTTTCCAACCAAACGTCCATCCACCACACCTCCATCTATCCATCTATCTGTTCATTTATGCATTAATTAATTAATTAATTCTTTTTTTCCATTATCAAGTATTTGAAGATTCTGAGCCTGGTGCTGGGGTTACAAAAACAAGGCACAGTCCTGCCCTCAAATTGCTCAGTCTCCTGTCCAAGACCAACATGTAAACAGAAATTAATTATACAGTGTGATGAGTGCCATAACAGGGGTGTGTCCAAGTGGAGTGGAGAGCATCACTTTTGGAGTTGAGGACAAGGTGATCAGAGGACTCTTCACAGAGTTGACATTTGCTAGGTCTGAGAAGAGGGGTGGGGATTTACCAAGGGGACTGAGATAGGGCTGGAATGGCAGTGCCTACTGACAGCGTGGCAGGGGTGAATACGTGGCTTCGGGGTTTGTGTTTTATTCTGCCAAAGATGGGGAATGCTGAGAAGGGGTGTAACGATGATGTGAACTGCATTTTGAGAAATCATTCAGGATGCTCTTTGGTGAATGGACTGGAGGAAGAGAACAGCATGAGAGACCTGTGGCAGCTATTGCACCATCCAGGCGGGAGGTGCTGACGGCTGGAACCCAGGCAGCATGTGGAGGTCAGCAGAGGATGTCCTCTGGTATGTGGAAGGTGAGAAAGAGAAATGGGGAGGGATGTGAGACAATGTCCATGTGTCTAACTGAGGGCCGTGGGCTTGACAGCACGGCAGGGGTGTGGTAGGAGGACCATGGGTGTTGGCTGTGCAGTGTTCAGTTTCAGGGGTCTATGGGATGTTCAGGTGGCGAGGTCTGATAGGCAGTTGGAAACATGGACAACAGAGACCCAGGGGTGATGGAACAGAGCCAGGGAAGTGGCTGAAAGTAGAATCACAAGATGATGGGGGCAGAGACACAGAGGTGACTGGTGGCAGCTATAGAAAGTCCCCTGGTGCCTTCTGAAGGTGTTCTAGTTCAGGCATTAAGCGTTCTAATAGCCACGGCACAGCATCAGTTCATATTAAGCATATGGGGAGCTAGAAATGTAGGGCTTTTTCATGGGAAGTGCTGATCATTCAAGTCTCTTCCACCACATTTCTGGACGATTGATCCTTTGAGTTCTCACTGATTTGCTGCTCCATAAACATGGCGTCTCCTCTGCAGACTGTTGGATCAAGGTTGACTAGAGCAGGGCCTGGGGCGGCTCCCCTTCCGGCTGCAGACTGGGTGCTGGGGAGCTTCCTCTGGGTGTGGTCCTAACCCTTGCGAACCGCCTTCCTGTCCCTCAGCTCCGCGTAGTGGTCACCTGGGAAAGGTGCCGCCGGGAGGGCTTCCGTGTCGTGTGACAGTTCTGCCTAAGCGTGTCAGCAAAGGTCATGGGTGGTGTGCTGCCAGCTGTCCCGGGAATTTCAGAGCTGGGAGGCAGCTGGGAAGGAGAGTGCAGAGGAGCGGGGAAGCTGCTTCTCTACGTGAGGAATTTGTCTAAATCCAAACCACAAGATAATTTCCTTGTTATTTATGGAAAGAAGATTAGGAACTTAGAAAAATTGTGTAAATGGTTAAAAATCTTTTATTTCATCTTTCTTAAAATATCAGATTTTCAAAAATCGACAGGCAAATTAGAAGAGGAAAGCGTGTGTGTGGGTGGCGTGTGGGAGCTCCGCGACGTGATGCGGCGACGCCTGAGTCATTTGCACGGCAACGCACTGAGGCTCCAGGTTCCAGGCTGCACTGCAACACTTGCCCACCTGTTACGGGAGAAAATGGCGTGCTCTGGGTGGGTCTGTAGCTGGTTCTGCTCTGCTTACAGAGGAGCGATGATGGAATCGGCTCGGCCCTTCTGTGGCCAAAAGAGCTGCTAGAACTAAGGGTGGCTAAATGGTCTCACATTCACCAGTGGCAAGTAAGCTTTTGTTGACAAGGAGTATCTCCCGATGGGTGGTTAATAAGTTAAAAAGCTGTCACTGGGGCATAAACAATTTCTTCTTTTGTCCTGTGAGTCCCTGGGAACCTAAGATGTGGAGACTGTCCAAGCTCAGGCAGAAGTAGGCGCTGGTCTGGGGCCACGGCTGTGTTTTCTGGGATCTCCCCACCTGCCCCGACGTGGCCTCTGCCTCGTCCACTCACCTCAACTTGTTCTGTCCCTGCAATCTGGGCAGGGGATTCTGGGCCCAGCGCTGCAGGGCCTCTTCCCAGCCCCTGGGGGGGGGCACATTCCTCTTCCTCCTACGGAAGGGGAGGGAGTGATAATGACAGACACCCTCTCCCAAGAAGGCCAAGGACTGTGCCCGCCCACGCCGGGACCGGTAACTCCCCTCCCCTCAGGTGAGCAGGTGGCACAGCCGTCCGCTCGGTGGGCAGGGGGCTCTCTGTGGACACCTGGCCCCGTCGGCAGGCAGGGGTCTTCCCAGTCCTCGCCCGGCAGCTATTTCAAGCCCAGATTCGGGAAGGGAGCGGGTAGAGAGGAAACCGCTCCAGCACCGAGGTATCGGTCGTGCCAGAGAGCCACGGGGAAGGTGCCTTGGTGCTTGTCCTAGTTTATTTTCTGTAATTTTTTATTTTGTTAGCATAACAATCCCAAGCATCTTTTCCTTCAGAAGCCGAGCTCTACTCTGTCGTGTGCTACGTCTAAAATTGCCACGAGTTTAGAACACCAGGCAGTACGTCCCTTCACTCAGTCGAGTAGAAACTATCGTTTGTGATGGCGGAGCGGTTAAGTTAGCTGGAGGACAAGTTCCCCGTTTTTCGCTTGGTGGTAGTGGTCTCGCCTTAATTAACTCAGTGACAGCCGTGGCAAGACATTTAACGCCGGGGCAGGAAAGACTCCCAAAGACCTTCTGGTCTGCTCCCCTCATGGTGCAGATGAGGAAACTGAGGCGTAGAGATGAGATGCGATTAGCTGAAGGGCCCATGTCTTATTTGAAGGATGTGGTGACTAGACTAGTTTTCTGACTTCTTGCCTTGTGTCTTCATAGCTAACAGGTGACAGCCACCAGGTCGGGTTTACAGATCGGTGTCTGTGGCACTGAGAGGGCTCTGTGACTTGGTCTTGCTCCACACATCCCTTGGGTGGCACAGAGAGAGGGCGTGTCAGTGCCGGGACAAGGGGAGGATTCTTGGCAGAAGCAGGAAACGTTGAACAAGCCGGGACCTGAGGTCTTGGTGGGAGGGAAGGACGCTGCCCGCTCTGGGCCACAGTGAAACTAACACAGGTGCACAAAGGGGGGCCTTCTGTGCAGGCAGCGAGGGGCCTTGTCTGCAGAGAATTTTACAACAATAATAAAACTTCTGACATCTGTCTGCTTTTTATTATGACTGTGCACCAGCAATATTAAACAGCGTGGCGATAAAATATTGCTTCCTGAAAAAACCTCTGGTTGGTCTAAGTTTTAAACAATCTCTTTGATTATTGTTGAGTTTCAATTATATACATACATCATATATTATATATAACAATGTTATACATGTATCTATGTTATGCATGTTACATGTGTATATCTATTAATATATATGCTTCAAATTAGCAGATATTTATTATTTATCCTTCAATAAACATTATTTCCACATAGCAGTTAGTTGGAGGACCCTTTATCTACAGAGGCAGACCTAGATTTAGCTACCTGTTTTGCTCACTGGCATTTAGAACCGTTCCAGCCTGTTCCAGGTGTGCTTTTGCAGTTGTTTTCAGACCCTGTTGTCTCCCCCGGAGAGCTGTGGTGCCTGTGGGAGAGACCAGGCTGGGGTTCGACCCATCGGGAGGAGATGCGCCGTGTACTGCTCCCTGCCATGAAGTTGGTGGGAGATTAGGTTAGGGTTTCCGTGAGCCATGAGGCGGGCGTCCCCTGCACATGTTCACAGAATAAGCTCTTCCTGTTCCTAGGCTCTGGTGTTCGTCTGAGACACTGGCTTGAGGCAGTGGACAGTAAATCAATAGCTCACCTTGTAAAAACCTGGGTAATTAGCTTGGGTCATGGAGTGAGGAGGGAGATCCTCTTGCGCTGCTGATGTACTTGGCCTGAATGATGTCTCAGAGGAACACCTCTCGGTGCCCTTCCAGCCATTTCTGCTGACCCAGAGCTTCCTGTGCAGGAGAGCACCCTGGGGCACTGGGCACAGTCAGCGCGTGGCACAGCTGCAGGCTCAGTTGGCCAGAGCAGGGGGCCAACGTGGCGATGGCTGTGGCTCCCACTCCTGGTTTGGACAGTCTGGTAGAAGAGCCGACTGCTCCTTATGTGCTCCGGCCAGCTGGCCCGCCAGTGATACCATGCGTGCCACTGCTGGTATTGGGAAAGTAATCCGTCTATGTCCCCCGGATCAGATCCATGGAGCCTTCTCCAGCACAGCTGCTGTGGCTCTGGCTGGTTAGAAATGTGGTTCCTTATCTACCCCCTGGACCTCAGGGCTGGCCTGAAGACAGCGCGTGTTAGATCTTAAACCAGTTGTCAGGCTGAGTGTTGAGAGACTCTCCTAGTGAAGCCCATGGCCAGGCTGCATTTATAATCAAGTAATCCAAGTTTTATATATCGCTAAAGAGAAAAATCCATGAAGTGGCCCCTGATAGCACAGGGACTTGTCATACAGAGGCAGCAGCCGAGCAGGGATGGTCGGGGAAACCTCCCAGGGAGCAAACCCTGAGGTCACCGCAGTAGCTCATGGGCGGGATTTGCTTTGCATGCATTCTGTGCTGCTGCATTTTGTTTTAGGTTTTTTTGTCTATAGAGTAATTATTAATTTATTTTTAAAACTTTAATTAGTTGCTAAACACAGACACTGAGAGATTTCTCCTTCTGCACAGCAACACCTGGCTCTAAACAGGACATGCTATTTCCAGGGTACTTGCCTGGCCCCTGTGGACCCCGGAGTCTGGGACCCTGCAACAGGACCTGAGGGGCCCTTCAGCAATGCATAGAGACTACCGGGAACACTGAGGTTAGAGTCTTGTAATCTTGGGTTTGGGAAGAACTTTCAAAGCAAAATATGAAGAGGAGAAGCTATTAAGAGAGAGAGATTTGACTCCATAAATATTCAAATCTATGTACATCAAAAACATCTTAAAATGGAAAGGCAAATGGCAAAATAGAAAAAACATTTGCAACGAGGGGCAGGCTATTAAATGATTGTAACTCTGATTTGCTCTAGAGAGTCCTGCTTTGTGCCTGTTTTCCTGCATAATTATTGACTGGGACACATTTACTCTCAAAAATGTCCTCACTTGGACAATAAAGTACATGGTTATTCTAAAAGTGGTTAATATCTGTAGCATCTAAAGAATACCAGAAGGCTGTTAAAAAGAAAATAGATGAGCACAGATAGAGAAATGCAACAAAGACATGAATAGGTAATACATAAGTATAGATTTTAAAAAGGGTCAGTTCATATTGAAAAATATGCCCTGTTAATAAAAAAATGGACATAACAATAAGGTAGTATTTTTAAATTAACAATCAGAAAGCTTCATAAACAAGTATAAATGCACACACACATTTATAGTGTTGCACAGGTTTGGGGAACAGGCTCTTCTCGCCCTCCTGGATGTAGCATAACTTGGAAGACCCCTTCTGGAGGGCAATTTTGCAGCTTGCATTAGAAGGTTATCCAATTCAAGGAATATGCCTTCAGAAAATGTTTTATAACGAGCAAAATGACTTGGCTATTAGTTGTTCACTGTATCCTTGTTTATACAATGTTGGAAAGAAGCTAAGTGTCCAACAAAGAAGAACTAGTTAAATTGTTATTACCTGATGGAAATTAAGTCCCGCTAAGCACTTTGCATAAATGATTTCTTTTAATCTGTACCACTACCTGATGAGGTAGGGAATTTAAAAAAATATTCAGTTTTTCCTTTGTATTCTACTGCTACTC
The DNA here is from genome assembly GCF_000956105.1 of Propithecus coquereli. NCBI lineage: Eukaryota > Metazoa > Chordata > Mammalia > Primates > Indriidae > Propithecus > Propithecus coquereli. The sequence continues at coordinate 954,968 of NW_012150385.1, read as the reverse complement.
ACTATACTTCTGATGCCAGATGTGTAGATTTTTCCCCACACTGACCAATTGTGCAATACCAGCCAGATGTTCTACAATTTTACTCCATTCTGAAACTCACTGTCTGGAGTTGGCACAGATCTCACAGGTTAAGGACTCAGGCCCACAAGACTGTGCCCCAGTTAGATGCCAATTGATTGCAGATGGTGGGTCCTCAGGTTGCTTACAACTCTGTCCAACTTGGCTACCAATCGGAGGTTCCCACTGTTAGGTCCGCAGCTGAGAGAGAGACACACACGAAGCCTCATGTCTAGCAAAATCCTGTTTATTTTGAGCATCTGGGTGCAGATGGGTGGAGGCCAAAGAGCGTCCACACCGAGGGAGGGGAAAGCGTTGGGTTTTATAGAGGGTTTCTCTTGGCGGGGCAGAGTGAGTACCTGGGCCAGAACAGCTGCTGTAATACAAATTTTTTTAAACAACCAGCTCCCAGGACCCCTGCCCCAGTCACATTCATCCTGCAGCTCAGCATTGTCCTTATCAGGGGAAATAGGGAGGGATAAACTGCGTCCCTATTGGGGGGTTGGCAGGAGTGCTGGCTGCACTGTCTGTTAGATTTACAGTGTCCGGGGACTCTCCAGACTCCTGTGGCCATTGTTTTACAAGACTAAGTTTTCCGTTAACCGCATTCTGTCCTGTACATACTTTTTGGGTTCCCACCTGGAACAAACCTAACACCCACAGCCCTCTGCTCAGGTTCAGTCACTTGCTAAAAGGGCTCACAGAACTGGGACACAGTTTACTTACTAGATTACCACATTAAAGTGTGCAGATGGACAGCCAGATGAAGAGATACGTAGTGTGATAGTGTGAGGTGCAGAAGGGGCCGAGCTCAGGAGCTCCTTCTGTTCCTATGGAGTTTTGGGGTGTGTCCCCCTCCTTGTACATGCTCACATTCTCGTTCACCAACCTGACCTGGAAGCTCTCCAAACCCACTGTTTTCGAGTTTGTGTGGATGCCTCAATGCATAGGAATGATTGAGTAAATCACTGGCCATTTGCTGTTAAGTTTAACTCGATCTCGGCCCCTCTCCCCTCCCTGCCACACACAGTTCGGGATGGGGGGTGGCGCTGGAAGCCCCAACCTTCTAGCCACAGGGTTGGTTCCTCCGGCTACTACAAAGTCAGCTCATTAACATGAACTCAGGTGTGGTTGAAGGGGCCTGTCAGGAAGAAGGAAAGATGCTTCTCCTGCCTTTATTGCTCTCATCACTTAGGAAACTCCAAGTGTTTTAAGAGCTCTGTACTGGGAATGGGGGCCATGACAATTATATGTTTTGACACCCCAAAAAAGAACTGGGCCAAGATCTCAACTGATGGAGGTTTATTAAGCCAAAGTTTGAGGATGCTCCCGGGAAAAACTCAGGCCACAGACACATGTGTGACCGTCCCCACCCCCTGGCAGCAGGGATTTGGGAACTCAGTGTGGAAGGGCGGAGGGTCCGTAAGAGCGAGGAGGAGGGGTGGGCAGCGAGGCGCACACTTCATGCTGCGGGCCCAGGGTATCTGTGTTCACAGCAAGGCCATGGGTGTAAACCAAACAGTAGCAGGTATGTGCGCACACGGGGAAGAAAACCTCCAGGGACAGGGACACAGAGGACATCGTCTTCTCGTCTTGTTTGTATCTTATGAACATTGTGCGATGACTGTGTATGAAACTGGAAGCAAGAAACATTGCCCACAAAGTGAAAGCGGGGACTTGTTTGTGGGGGAGGGGGGCATCTCCGATGCCCTGGCGGATGTGACTGTGACCGAGGAGTTCTGCGGCTTGGAAGAAACCGCCAGCCGGTGGCGACACCCGGTGAGGAGAGAGCGCTCTGGGGTTACGCTCTCTGCCTTCTGTTCCCTGGTCCTTTCGGAAGCAGGCGGCCTCCCTCCTGTCCACCTGTACCGCCCGTCAGGCCCACCTGCGACTGCCCGCAGCGCGCAGCTGTGGAAGGAAGCGAGGAGGAAGCGGGGGAAGGAGGAGAATTTGGGGTCCCATCTTCCAATAGATGCGGTACCCTTTACGTTGTCTAAGTTCCCTCCTGACGCCGCCCTTGCCCTTGCCCGGCTAGCGCGGCTGCCTCCTTCCCCACGACTGGGCAGCGCCCCGCCCTCCCGCCGCAGTCTCAAGGCCTTGTCCCTCCCATGTCCCCTGTCCCTTCTACCTCACCGCCGTCCCTTTGAAGAAGTGCAGGGAATTTCACTCCAAAATATGGCTCCCTGATAAAGTGAGTATTTTGAAATAAAATCCTTAGAGATCAGCAGGCTTTGGAGGAGACTTTCCCCCTAACTACGTAAAGACGTGGATGGATCCACCAAGCACAACAATCGTCCTTGTTCCCCTATCTGTTATCATCCACTAGGGAAAGAAGATCAAGAATGTAACCGCAGCGGGACCCCTTTACAAGATAACAGCTGTCTCCACAGATCATTTAAATTCCAAGAAAACTATTTACAAGCTAAATTCTGCTCCCAGATCTAGTCAGTCTTCCTGGTAATCATTTATTGCCCCAGCAGAATTCTTTTCTTCCTCCCCTCCCATAACCTGTTCTTCCAGGCTCCCAGCCCCCATTCTTTCTATAACCATAAGAGGGTTCAAAGCTTCTGGACCTCACTGGGGTATTGGGCAGTCACTCCATGAATCTTCCTGTGCACATGGTAGATACATTTGTAAACCCTCTCCCTTATTAATCTGCCTGACTAACTGAGTGAGCTGATTGCTCAGTGAACCCTCAGGGGGCCACCGGCCTTGGTCCTTACACCCACCTTGCTGGATCATTCTCACCAGCAAGGAGCATGTCCCACCCTGGCGATAACCCTCCCGGTCCTATGCGCTCCGTGGCTTGTCCTGCTGGCCACTCTACATCCTCCTGCCTCAGCATCTCCTGAGTTCGTTAAACCAGGCTGTAGCCCCCACCACCCATGGTCCCCGCTGCTAAATCCCTTGCGGGTCCCCACTCCAAGGCTCTTTGGCTGATTCTTGAAGGACATAGGTGACACCTCTCCCACCCCCCAAACTTCTTTGGGAAACGTCAGGCCTACGTCTCCATCGCTGCCTTGTTGGGAGACACATTCAAAGGGCTTTAGGAATGTGTTTGCCGGCAGAGGAGAGCAGTTATTTCTAGTCAGAGACCCACATTTATTATTTTTTTTTAGGTATCATTTACATAAAGTAAAAAACACAGATCTTAAGTCTGATTTATCAAACCCCATCTGTGGTTAGGACAGTTGTTCTCTCCTCTTTGACCTATGGCTGCTCTTAGATGCTTCCAGAATAAGACTGTGGGAGTGCGGTCTGTCCATCTGTGTGTCCATCTGTCCATCTGCCCACGTGCCCATCCATCCCCCTTCCACCCCCATGCACTCAGCGGCCGGCCAGGTGAGAGGCAGTGCCTGGGCTTCTCCCTGCTCCATTCCACACTCTGTGCCCACCCAGATCTCTGCATTGGATACTCTTGGGCACCCTGCAGGCCCCCTCGGCCCTCTCTCTTACTCTAGCCACAGCTGCGATGACCACCCCACGCAGGCTTCCACTAGCCTGATGGGATCTGCCACGGCTTGGCCTTTCCATTCCTCGCTGTGCCTTCTCCGTGAGCCTTGGTGTGAGATACCCTGGGCCCCTGGGGTGTGGGGCAGTCACCCTTTGAGGGAGCTGATGGGCAAATGCTCCCCCTTCCTTACTCCTGAGGGTGTCCTTGGGAGGGTCATGAGGCTTCTCACTCTGCCCCGAGTGACAGTGGCCTCAGCTGCAACCAACCCAACGAGGCATCTGTGTAGACTTCACTGCTTCCCTCTCTCACTCCCTTGCCCCTCACTCCTGCTCCTGGATCACAGCTCCACATAACCTTGGTGCAGATGCCACTTTTGGAGAATCCCAGGCTAAAATAGTCTTGAAAATGTGTGTCTGGTCCTGTGTCCATGTGGAAAGTCCTGCAAGGCTGAACTGAGCATGGGGAGCCTGCCTTCACGGACTGGTCCCTGCCTCCCTCCATCATCTCTCTGCCTTCATCTTCTTCATCCCCCTGCCTGGCTCCATCATCACTCACAGTCTCTCTCCTAGCAGCTGAAATGCCAACCCCAAGGGGTGAGCAGTGAATTCTCCCTGGGCTGTGGGTGTCAGAGCGCTTAGAGAAATCTCGGGGGCAAGGATGCTGAGGAGTTCCTTAATTCATGTCTCTGCACAGGGAATGTGGTGCAGAGATTGGGAACACAGGCTTGGAAGGCAGAATGTGGGTTTCAATTGTAGTTGTGGCCCCTCATAGCTGTGTGAGCTTGGTTAAGTTACTTAACCTCTCTGAGCCATAGTTCCTTCTTCTGTGAAAAGAGGATGATAACGTGTACCAAGCAGGATTGCCATAAGGATTTAGAGATAGCCCCTGTACAACAATGTGTGGCACTTGGTAACTGCTCAGTAAATATTCATTCTTTGTATGTGCTGAGTTCTCTCCCGGAACACACCCCCTGTGCCCAGTGCCCAGCGCTGAGGCCATTCTCTCATCTGACTGTGCATGTGTGTAAGAATAATTGCAGGCTGTGCTGAGTGGCGTGTCAGAATGTGCGGTGTGGCACAGAAGTTCTCAGAGTGGGGTTCTGGGAACAGCAGCATCAGCTTCACCTGGAAACTTGTCAGAAATGCAGAGTCTTGGGGCCAGCCCAGACCTGCTGGCTTGAAAGCTCTGGACTGAGAACCAGCAATCTGTGTTTTGACTAGCCCTCCAGGAGATTCTGAAGACCCAAACGTCCCTAGGGTGCCAAGACAATGTGACATAGTTGTCCTGATGACACAGAGAAGTTTCTTAAGTGAAACTCAGTTTTCCTCCCCTGTGCCTCACCCCACCCCAATTTCCACCCTTATTCTTAGAGGTGGCCATTGACTGGACACATCTCTCAGGCTGCGCTGTGGCCATCGTTGGTTCCTGCTGCTGTCAACAGGTGCGCATTCTATGGCCACATTTAATGGTTTGGTGTCTCAGGGCTTAGCCCCACCAGGAGTGTTGCAGGTGCTTCTCGCATGTGTGTGGCATGGGGGGAATCCCTTCCTCCTGCTCATGTTGGCACGGAAGCTTCCGTTCCCGTTCCCTTTCCTCTTCACTCCTCCATAGAAACAGGCGTTACATGTTTCTGTGCTTCGCAGAGTCACATGTGAACTTGTGGAGACCTAGCAGAAGAAGTTGAAGGCGTGTGATTCAGAGCAGGATGAGCAGGAGCAGAGGCCCCAAGCTGGCTTTGTGGGAGTTCAGGGCTCTGTGGCAACACAGGAAGCCAGGGAAGTAGAGGTGGGATTTTCTAGCTCAGTCCTTTCTGATTTTACACTTGAGCAATCAAAGTGGGACTGAAAGAAGCTCCCAGAAGTCAGGGGGATGGGATGGGAGGAGTGGGGAGGGAGCCATGTGTGTCCCCAACATCAATGTCCCATCTTGCCCTTTCCCACATCACAGACGTGCAGAGCTCCGCTCTCCATGATGGGAGAGTCACTCCCACTGCTCACGCCTTAGTCCCTTTGTGCTGCCACAACAGAACACCACAGACTGGGTAGTTTATAAACAAGAGAAATCTATTTGTCACAGTCTGGAGGCTGGGAAGTCCAAGATCAAGGTGCCAGCAGGTTCCACGTCTGATGAGGATCTGGAATAAAACAAAACTGGAACCAGAGATGGAAACTCCGTTGGCCCTCTTTCTCTCTGTGTATCTTCTTGTTCTATTTTAATGTTGGCTTTGTTCTTCTGTCTCATGGAAGCCAGTTTTCTTCATGTAGCAGGAAACTTGAGTAGTGAATCCTGCACATGTCACTTCTTACGGCTTCAGTCACCTAGAGAACCCGGCAATTCCTGGGGCAGGGCTGTTGGCCCATCTTGCACACGTGCACACACATGCGCATGGATGAAGGGGAGAGATCGGTGGCACAGGGAGGGTTTCAGAGGAGGGGAAGCACAGGGAGCACAAAATTGCTAGCCATGCTGTAAAGCTGACCTAGCACCCTCCACACTGGCTCTCGAATGTCCTCACACTCAGAATCACAGGGAACAAAGGCAGAGAACTGTGTCGAAGAGGCCCTGGTGGGGCCCATCCACCAAACCAGGGCTTGTGCAGAGTCCTGGAGGGCAGCGGGATGTGGCTGTGGATAAAAAGATGAGACAGTACCCAGTGCAGGGCCCAGCTGCTTCAGGAAGATGACAAGGGCGATGTGGTAGGAATCACCCTGTATCTCCTTCTGGAATCCGGGAGAGGAGATATTCAAGGGGGTTCCCAGCGCAGGGACGTCTCCCTCAGCTGTGTGTGTGCTTCCTGGGACGCTGCACAGACAGATGCTTCCTTGCCCACTGGGACGCCTGCCGGCATTGATTTTCTTCCTTCGTGATATTTTTTGGGCTGCTATGCAAAGATGAAATACCATTTTTTCAATGATTCTAAGATGCACACATTTTAAAAACACATTTTAACTTCTCCAAGATCAGGATAACATCTTAGAGTTGATGGCGTGTCATGGCTTTCCTGGCAGAGGATTTTTGTTTTTACCAGTATATAAAATAGTGGTATCTTAAGATCAATGAAGTGTGATACTTGCAGATTCCTTGAAAACAAAGAAGCAAATAACGTGGTAGAATGGACCCACCTGTCAACCTTAAGTAATGAGATTCAGAAAATAAAGATTAAGTATTGAGTTTAATTGAGCACAAAACGTGAGGATAGCCACCCAGAAAATAGACTCCAGAGAAGGGGTCAGTGCTCCCAAGTAGAGAAGTTAAGGTTTCGCTCATAGAAAGAGAGAAGTTTAGCAGGATTGCAGCATTTTCTGTACAAGGCCAGGATGTATGACATACAGCAATTTGATGAGGTACAACTTGTTACATTCCCGGGGAGATTGCTTTAACCTTCTGCTGGGGGTGATGATCTGAGAGGGTCTTATCTCTGGCACTTCAAGGCCTTTCCCAATCATTTATAGGAAAAAGCAGAAGTTGCAGCTGTGCGCTGTGTGACTCAGGCCACGTAGCCATATTCCTCTTGAGTCTCAAAATAATTTAAAGTTCCACAGCTTTAACTGTGAATTATTTAATTTCACAAACCTATTGGATTAGGAAAGGAAGGTTCCATCTTGCTGGCAACCAGGATGGGTTTTATGGCTTGAATCAAATGGGTTTCAGAGCCGTAGGAGAATCAGCTGGAAGAGGGGACATGAGCTTTACCTCCAGGGACTTGATATTGGGGTACAAACTAGCCCTGAGTGGCAGATTTGAGCTACATGTAAAGAAAAGTCCCTTTCCGTTGCTTTACCAGGTATTGAAATCAGTTTTGAAGGCGGCTGTGGAGTTCCATTTTACAGCGACTCCTAAAGGAGACTCTCCGCTGTCTGGCTGTTCTGAGGGGGCTTCTGCCTGACAATGGAAGGTGACTTAGTTCTCTCTCAATCAGGGTGACTTTGGCTGCAAATAACTGAAAATACTAATTCAAGTTGGCTTAAAAGGAAGGGAATTTATTATCATACTTAAAAGGAAACTAGTATTCAGATTCTAGAAATTCTCATTAAATGGTTACATTTCCTCTTGCTTTTCCAGTTAGTCCTAATTAAAATGTCTTAATCTTTCTTAAGGTAAAACAAAAGAAAATCCACTGTGTCCCTTTTCAGTAAGAAAAGTGATTATGTTAACCTTTCTTTGCCTTGGGGCTGAACTGTGCTGTCAGGCACCCATGTCTCTCTGACCTGCCACTGGAGTGACCGGCCTTTAACCCTGGGGAGACCCCCTCCGTGGCTACAGCCACCAACTCCACACCCGGCAATGTCCGGAGGATGGACAGGAATGTTCTTTCCCAGTGTTAACATTTTAGGAGGCAGAGGCCATTCCTAGACACCCAGCAGACTTCCTCTCCTGTTCCATTGGTTAGAAACAGGCTAAACCCCAGGGCAGTGGGATCACAAGACCAATGTGGGCTGTCAGAAGTTACCACTGCAGTTGAGGACGAAATTTGGACCCAAGTGAAATCATGGCTCTACCAGCAAGGAAGAAGTTTGTTTCCCAAACAGTGTCTAACTCAAAAACTTTTCAAGGTCATTTGCAGACCTAAGGAGTCTGAGTAATGTGTGTCTGTTGCCAGTTTGCAGTACTGAAGTAGGCACATGGCACGTAGGCACGTGGTCTGTAGGCCTGCAGCGTGTGCTGTGCTGGACACAACATGCCCATGTTCTAACCCCTTGGCCATCTGAGCCCACCTGGACAGAAACAAAGGGACAACCACAGATAAAGCCACCTGTCAGGCAAAGATTACTGTAATTATTTCTCCTCCTGAAAAATTACTCAGGGGACACTTTGTGTCCTATCTTAAGAAAACTTAGAATAGATTAATTAGAGAGAGGAGAAAAAACAGGAGGAGACTCAGCAGTTCAATGAACATTTCTGGAGAGTAATGCTGGAAATGCACATGCCAGCTGTCCCAGGGGACGTCATGGTGCGTCTTAGGGAGCAGAATCGGGAGCAGGTAGAGGGCTGGGGTGGAGAGGCCTGGGACACGGCCAGGATCCCGCTCCCATCCTGGAGGGGATGATGGTCAGAGGTGAGCCACATGAAATTGCCAGTATTCTCTTGTCCTTGACTTACAAAAATGGCAATTTTACATGGATTGACTTAGTATTATATTTAGTTAAGAAATGGAGAAAGAGGAATGACACTAATGGGAATAAATACTAAATATTTTGAGGTTCCTTATATTATAAGGAATCCAGCTAGGAGGAATAGTTCTCCCAAAAAGGAGTTCCTAGCCCTATCTCCTGCCTTCCCTGCTCCTTTCTCCTCCTCCACTGGACTCTGTCCACCTCCTCTCATTGGATCATGGTGTAGGGTTGGGTCCAGAGCTAGCATTTGGGACGGTGGCCTCCAGATTCCCTGACTCGCTGACCGTGGCTGAGGCGGAGTCCACAGTGGGCAGCTCCAGGCCATCATCCTGGGCTTGTTCCTCCAGCTGTGCCAGCGGCTTGGTCATCGCCTGATTCCCTGGACCAGACCCTCCCTGCTCACACTGGCCAGAGAGGTTTCTGCGATGTGCATCTGATCCTGACTGTTAAAGAGGAGAGGAGAATGCTCAAATTTTTCATCTTTTCCTATCCTTAAGACAAGTGTCATCTGCACTGATTCCTGAATGCACTCCAAATGCACAACAAGCTGAGTGCAAAGTCTACCTTAAAAGAGTCCCGTTGATATGCGTCTAAAAAGGGGACTAAAATAAATCCCATCAACTAAAATTCTCATCTAGGTGAGCATTTAACTGCTTATAAACTTTACCAAAATCATAAAAAGAAGAACATTCTGTATATTTTCTGTAGAGAAGATGTATTAGAAAAATGCTGGAAGACATAAGAATATAAACACATCACAAAAGGCCTAATAATTTCAAAAAGAGATTCATTATGATCATCTTAATTCACTAGCTCAAATAAAATGCAATGGTTTCTTATAACCCAAGCAGTACCCACCATTTCAGGAATATTTATTGAGTAAATTAATGTACATAGTATTGCTTTTACAATGAGAAACCTGCTGGTCTGTGGAGGTTTGCTGGAGAGTAATCACTGACATTTAAGTGACAATCGTTACACTGAGTTTTTCCATGGATTTTCTTATTTAATCCTGCCAACAATCTCATGACAAGGAAACTGGCATACAGGGAGGTTAAGTGACTTGCCCACGGTCACACAGCTTGCAAGGGGTAGAGCTGGGATTGGAACCCTGGGCGATGTGATAACCAGCTCGATGTCTGACCACAAGGGCCGCAGTGCCTCCAAGGGTGTTGTGTGCAGCCTTTCCTAATCTACCCGTAGTGTAGATCCCTGACGACTTTCTTCTATTTTGTGCTTCTGAAATTTGTCTGGCTGCTCTTCTCTCAAGGTGGGAATCTCACAATCTATAATGCTTTTTGGACCATTACCCTGTTATTTTACTTGAATTTTAGAAATTAGAAGGGTAAAACGATTTTATTTTCTTAACTGACTTCGCTTTGCAGAACCAATGCACCATGACACAGTTCAGAGCGGTTTTTCCCATTTGGGTCTTGGCAGGAATGAAGAGCATCTTTCCCACCACGCGGTTCCACGTGAAGGTTCAGGGAAGACTTAAGCATGATGCTGTCTGCAAAGGCGACTTCGGCATCGGCTGCCAAGTTCCTGGGTTGAGTTCAGGGGAAGTGTTCCTGGAAGATTGGAGTCCGGGGCCGCATGATGGGAGCAAGTGGCCTGATTGTTCATTCCCACATTCCCAAACAAACAAACAGCGGTAGTGGACTCCATGCGTTTTTACAGCTGAGATTGCTGCATTCACAAGGAGCATCGTTGATCTGCCGGTTGTCAGGATTCTGGACCACAGTCACCTCCTGCCCAACGACAGGGTTGAGGACCAGGCTCCGATCTGACCCTGTGGAGGCTCCTTGCTTGCCTTTGCCAACCTGCTGTGTAGACTAGTCTTTGATCCGTATGAAATCACCCACAGTCATCAGGAGCAACCTTGGTTCATTTTCTCTGAGGTCACTTACCTTGTCTCTGGGGTAACTTGGATTCTTCACAGACCAGGGCATTTTCCTTGAGCAAATAGAGAAGAAACATCTGGCAGGCATCCATGAACCTGGCCATGATGCTGCTCCCCCTGGGGTTTGGAGCATCTCCAGATGAACTGTGCCCCTCTGGGTTTGTAGCCACGGCGCCTATGGGGACACCAGAGCTCTGCAGGCTCCAGTTTCCCCATTTTGTTCAAGTGGGTTTATTCTGGTTTTCATTGCTGCTTCCTTAACTCAGACATCAGACTAAACATTTGAGAATGCCCTCCCACTGTCTGTCCTTCTCTGCAATGTATTCATGTTCTGCCTTCCCCAGGCAGAAGCCAGCTGTCCCCCTGGCCCCTCACAGCACCCTGCCTCTGTGGCACTGACCGCAGTGTTCAGCTATTATTTTTCTGCTTGCCTCTGGTGTCCATAGACTGTGAGCTCCAGGGCACTCAAGAGATGTTTGCCGAAGTGAATTTAGTTATTTTATTCAAGCCTCAAACTCACCTGGCACAGGAGGTGGGTTCCTTCCCACAGAAGGAGAAACTGAGTCCCAGCTGTATTCAGAGGCGCCCACATAAGCCTCATGGCATTGGTGGTGGAGCCAGGACTTGGACTGGCATCTCCAAGCTCCCAGATGCTGGGCCTGGGCAGTTTTCCCATTGTCCTTGGCTCAGTTGACCAAACTACACCTGCCCTTTGACACCAGGCTCACTGATTTGAAGGGGAGCTTCTAACACACCCCGAGGGCCCGGATGGGGTCAGGTGAATGGGTACCTCCTGTTTTCAAGGCCATCTTCAGAGCTGTCAAAATTTCAGCCTTAGGGTATGTTGATGGGCCCCTCATGCCCAGGAGAGGGGCCGTCCTGGAAGCCTCCCTGAGCCCCCAGCCCTGGAGCAGGCCCCTCCCCGTTTGTGGTCTCCAGGGCATTGATCACACAAAGCCAGGGCCTCTGGTTACCACGGCAACCTCTTCCCGTGTCACAGTGCTGTGTGGGTGCATCCTGATGGCCGAGCCCTCAGCAGCCTGTCTGCGCTCCACACACAAGGGACGCTGGCAAATGTGGGATGTGGGACTCCAGGTCGGAAGGCATGATTCACACTGGGAGAAGCAATGCTAATAAGAGAGGCGTGTACAGGACTTGACAAATGGCAAGTCGGTGATGACAGATGTCCACTGCACTGCGAGTCCTTCTCCTCCTCCCCCCAGCCCCCTCTTCTTCTAAACGAAGCTGAGGATGTTGGAGCTCCAGTTGCAATTAGTGCTCAGGTTGTCTCTGATGCCCTGTCTCTGAACACGGGTGAACGTTCCTGTGGTCAGGCCCAGCTCTTGGGGACATGTCGGCTTCACAGGTGCTGATGTGTAGGGTCTGCACGCCACAGGCCCAGCTGCTGGAGAGGAAGGAAGGAGGAGCTCATAGGCAACCTTCCTGCTGGTTGTAGGGACCGAGAGGGGAGGGCTGGTAAGTCCCGATGTGCCACTTTGCAGAGACCACCTTCTATAGACTGGGTGGCTGTCTTAGCCGAAATCCCTCTTACCTCAGGCCGCTGTGACTGGGCTGCTTCAACAACAGAAATTTATTTTTCACAGTTTTAGAGGCTGAGAAGTCCAAGATCAAGGAGCCAAGCAAGGTAGGTTTTATTGCTAGGCTTCTTCTCTTGGTTTGTAGGTGGCGACTGTCTTGCTATGGCTCACATGGCCTCCTTGTGTGCATCTGTGTGTGTGTGCCCGGGGAGAGAGAGGTCGCAAGCTCTCCGGTATTCCTTCTTACAAGGGCACTAATCCCATGGCAAGGGCCCCACTCTCTTGACTGCATCTAGCCCCAGCTGCCTCGCAAAGGCCCCACCTCCTCACACCATCACACTGGGGGTTAAAGCTTCAGCATACGGGTTTCAGGAGGACATGACATTCAGTCCATAGCAGCCACGATGCTGTGGTGTAGACTCCACACCATAGTGTGGATGCTGCAGTGTAGTCTTCTCTGGATCTAGACTGCCTGGATTCAAGTCCTGCCTCTGTCCCTTGCAGACAGTGGGGCTTAGACAAGTTTCTTAATCTCTCCAGGCCTCAGTTTCCCTATCTTTAAAATGAGGATGATTAAAAAAAAATCCTCACTTCAGAATAAATAGTAAGTACCAAATGAAGATTTATTAAACCGTAATATCTACTTGCATAGTTTTTCACAGTTTATAAGGTTCCCTCACACCCTATAAGCCAAGCTGCTCTTGTTCCCACTGCTTTCCTTGGGGAAGCAAGAACTCTGGCACCAATAACCCGTCAAGGCCTAGAAGTTGGACACCAGGAGAGGAAACCCTGAGCTGTTGTCTTGGCAGCAAAAAGGCTTGTCTGGAATAACCAGGCCCATGGTAATAAAATATACACAGTTTATTAATAGATAAGCACATCTGTGTGTGTGTGTGTGAGTGTGTGCACGCATGAACATACATCTCATAAAACACACCCTGGCGTAACCATGTTGGGGACCTTGTACCACCTGCCAGATTGTTAAGTTTCTGTGTTGGCTGGACCCACCCTCCCCTCCTCACTGTTCTGGTTCTGTGCTGTCCAGTCTGTGACCTGGGATGTTCACAGTGTGTCTGTCTCTGGTTTTGCAGACCTGAGGCTCAGGACTGAGCTGCTAACTGCTTGGCAGGTTCCTGCCTGCATTACTCAGTGTGGAATTTCTCAACGTCTGGGTTCCTATTGCTTCTGAAAATTTAATTTTTTGCACAAATGTATGCATCATAGGTACTGCAGGAAATATAGTTCCCTGGGTGACTTTCTTCAAATGAACAGGACCAAGGCCAGCTGGGAGGCTTCGTTCCTGCGAGAATCCGCTGTCCCCAGGCTGCACACGGGCCTTAAGGAGGGAGTGATTTCAGGGAGGTGGATGTTCCCTGGGGCTACTGTAACAAGTTGCCACAAATGTAGTGGCTTAAAACAATGCAAACTTACTATCTTATAATACTGGAGGTCAGAAGTCCAAAGTCAGTCTCAGTGGGCTAAAGGTGTCAGCAGTGCTTGGTCCTTCCAGAAGCTCTCCAGGAGAATCTGTTTCTTTGCCTTTCCGGCTTCTGTAGGCTACTGCATTCCCTGGCTTGGGGCGCTTCCATCTTCCCCGCCAGCACTGGAGCATCCCTCACTGTCCCTCTCCCTCTTTCTCCTTCATCTGCTTCTGTTGTCACGCTGCTTTTTCCGACTTTCACCCTCCTGCCTTCTCTCATAAGGATCTTGGGATTATGTCGTCTCCCCATCTCAGAATCCCTAACCTAACTACATCTCCAAAGTCCCCTTAGCCACTGAAGGCAATACACTCACAGGCTCTGGGATCAGGACGTGGACCTCTTAGGGTCCACTATGGTGTCTGCCACCAAGGGCAGGCCAGGTCTCTTCCTGTGTTAACGTGTGCGGATGCTGCCCGAGTGCCAGCACTGGGCCAGGGCTGCACGTGGAGCCTTCATTTAATCCCTATAACAACCCCCTGAAGTAGGATATTCTTTATTCCCATTTCACTGATAAAGGAGCCGAGGTTTAGGGAGGGCGGCTTCCCAAGGTCACACCGATTCCATGGGGTGAAGTCAGGACTCACAAGATGCAGCTTGGTCTGTTTTAACGCTCTTTTTGCTTAAACAGACGCTCCATCCCCTCCTCCCAGGCCACCCTGCTGTCCCAGGGCCTTAGTCTGCCCAGGAGTTGGCTCCATGAAGCTGTCCCTCTTCCCTCACCGCTGATGCTCCTCATCGCCTGGGACCCATGTCCACAACTCAGGGGGTGTATTAGTTATCCGTGCTGTGTAACAAACGACCGCAAACCTAGTGGCTTGGAGCAGCACCCACCCGTTGTCTCAAGGCTCTGCAGGACAGAAGCCTGGTGGGTCCAGTGTGGGCCTCTGATCAGTTCTCACAAGGCGCAAGTCAAGGTGTCAGCCAGGTTGGGCTCTTCTCTGGGGTCCTGGGGAAGAATCTGATCCCATGTTCGTTCAGGTGGCAGGCACACTCCTGGCCTTGGTGACAAAGAGGCAGCCAGGGGCTGCTCTCAGCCTGGAGGCCCCCTGTGCTGCCCACTGTGTGGCATGTGGTCCTCTCTGTCATCAAAGTCAGCACTGGCACATTGACATGGTAAGGCCTGGAGTCCCACTGACTTCCGTTTCTTCCACTAGCTGGGGAAAATTCTCTGCTTTTCAGGGGTTCATGTAGCTAGGTCAAGTGCAGCTGGATAAGGTCTTTTGTCATATGACCTAACATAATTTGCAGGCTTGCCATCTCACCATATCACCCCCCAGGAGAGAGTCATTGCGCTGGGGGTCACCTTAGAATTCTGCCCACCACAGGGGCACATCCAAACCCATCTCCTCTGATTCATCCCATTTCTGTTCCCAGCACAGGGCTCTTTCCCTTCACATAGCCTAAAACCCGGCCGGGGAGGCCGGAGAGAGAAGATGGTGCACCCTGTGCCGGCCAGGCGAGGGGTACAGACAGTGACGAGACTCAAATAGGCTACGGGGTTAAGAGGTGGCTCCCTGGACATGAGGAGGGTTTTAAACATGCTTCTAGAAAATTCTGTGTATTCTCCTAGAACATTTTTGTGGAATCCGGAGTTGGACATCAGGACTCTCAAAATCCCTGGATAGTTCATCCAAGGCTACATTTTACCTGTTCCTCAAAATATGTGGTTAGTCCCCGGCAGCATTTTCTAGCGGTGTGACTGTGTGTGGGCAAGTTCTTTAACCTCTCCATGACTTAGTTTCCCTAGTGGTAAAATGGGGAGGATCATTGCGTCTACCTCATAGGGTTGTTACGGGGTTAGATAGAGCTGCTGGCGAATGCTTAGAACACACAGGCATTTGTCAAGTTGGTGAAACAAAATACAAGCTCACTTCTAAAAAGAAGGTCAGCTGTAGTTCAAGTATCCAGGTTAGAGATGCAGCTGAAGGGTGGCAGGGATTTATGAAACAGAATGGATACTTTACTCTAAAAGCAGAGTAAATGTCTTTAACGATTGGGACTATTGGGTAGATCACTAGAGAGGAAACAGTGCCAGCTAAATCATCCCCGGTGAGTGGCTGTCCCGGGGCAGGTGTGACGGAGCCTGTCAGCTACTGGGGAGCAGGTGCACCGACATGGCTCTCCCCTGATCCCCCTGGTCAGCCCCACAGAGGGGAAGAAAATGTGGAGGGTGCAGGAAAACAAAGACAAGATCAAGGCCTCAGGATGGCTCTGAGGCCGTCCTACACCCTTCCAATTCTCCCCCGTGAAGGATTCCTTCTCTCCTTTTTAATTTGCTTGGACTGCTCAGAATTCTTTGGTCTCCTTGGAATTTTTATTGAAAGTTTCAGATTCTTCCAGCAGTTTATTCTGATGGTTCCACTGGCAGCTAAAACCAGTTTATTCTGATGGTTGCTCAAAATCAGGTATTGGTATTGCTTCATCAGTGAGAGTTTTCTCTTATCATGATTAGTAACTACCCATTTTGCTTTGAAAAATTTCTGGGCTAAAATTTTTTTGGCTGTGTTAGTAAGTGGGGACATGATACACATGAGTGTTTACTAAAATCAGAATCAGTGTATGTGTGTATGTGAATAAATGCATTCACATATGAGTGTTTGTGCGTATATATGCAGGTATATGTGTGGATGCATGTGTTTGCATATGTATGTATATATCTGTGTGTTCTTGTATATGAGTGTATGTATATGTATGTATGTGTGTATATGTTTATGTGTATGTGCTTGCATGTGTTTGTGTATACGTGTGTACATATGGACAGATGTGTGTGTGTGTGCATATATGTATATGCATGTATATGTTGGTGTGTGTGAATGTGTGTGTAAACCTGGTCCCATGCATAAATTCTTCCTTGTCCCATCTCTGTTAGGGTTGGATTGGCTTGATAAGGGCTCTTGGTTAGTCTTGCAAATTTTCATGAAAGTCTGTCCACCCAACCTTTCTCATTTAATTAGATTATTATTATTATTACTATTTTTGCAATAGAGAGAGAATACCTTGCCCACAAGGTCCTGGTCAGAGACAAGAACCCTAAACTGCAGTTGTTCACTGTAGTTGAGAGGAAGGGTAGTTGTGCAGGGTGTGTGAAGGACACAGGGAACCCCAGGTCTTTGATGAGTCTTGGGCTGAGTCTCTGGGATTGGCATCTGCATTCACCGCGGGCTTCCCCGGCTTCTGAGAGTCAGTGTTCACTCGGCTGTGCTCAGTGCTGGCGCTGGGCTCTGCTTGCGCTGAGGGTCAATCAGGGAAACAGCCAGGAGACGCTCCCAGCTTGTGTTTGTTTTAGGGGTGCTGCCCAGGGGGTTTCTACATGGTAATCTGTGCCTGTTATGTGAGGCCCACAAGACAAAGTATTCTCTGGCTCTGTGAGTTGGGAAAAGCTTTGCTTTTTCTAAGGAGCTGACATATTCTACTTTTGTACAGTTTATTTTGTAACTGAGTGTGTTTTTCTTTTTGCTTTATTCACCAGGGAGCTCAGAGTAAAATTTATGTTTCGGCCTCAGGAGCTGGGTGAGATGTGAGAGTATGAACTTCCATCTTACCCTCAGACTGGATTTTCTATGCCAACCTAGATTTTCCATGATCTTGAGTTTAAAAACTTCTTTTTACATTTTCCTGTATGTGTGCTTAGTAAGTCTCCATCAAATCCTCAGTGGAACAAGTCAATAGCAAATGATAAAGATTTAAAAACCCTGTGATTTTTGCTTACAGGCTAGTGGACTTCAGACACCTGATAGGAAGAGGGTGGGGAGGAAGGCGTTGGAGGTGAGGCTGGGGGTCCCTGAAGGGGAGAGGGTGGGCAGCACTGTGGGGCCAGAAGTCAGTAGCTGTACCCGGGCACTCGGTGCCCACGGAGGGTTGAAACTAACTGTGACCGCTTGGGCCCTGGTTCAGAGCATGAGCTGCCAGCTTGGGCGCTGCCTCTTCACAGCTCCGTGCATGTACTGGCTGTGTCACCTGGGGCACAGTGCCTGTCTCCCAGCCTCAGTTTTCTCCTCTGCAAAATGGGATTAGTAACAGAGTTGGCATCCTGGGGCGCTGTGACTTTTGAGCTCATAATGAGTATTCTCTACTTACTGGGTGGGAGGCAGAATTCTAAGATGGCCCCTGAGGTTTCCCACTCTAAGCTCCAAGACTGTGACAATGGGCTTTTGCTGATGCAGGTGTAATTGGGTTACTGCTATGGTCTCAATGTGTTGCCCCCAAATTTATATGTTGGAACTTAATCACCCATGTGATAGCGTTAAGAGGTGGGGGTGTTTGGTAGGTGATTAAGTCATGAGGGTGGAACCCCCATGAGTCAGATTAGTGCCCTTATAAAAGAAGTTAAAGGGAGCACCCTAGGCCCTTTCTTCCCCCTCTGTCTTCTGCCACGTGAGGACACAGCATTCCTTCCCCTGGAGGACACAGCAGCAAGGCAACCATTTTGGAAGCAGGGACCAGGCTCTCCTCAGATGCCGAAACTGCTGGCACCTTGATTTTGGACTTCCCAGCCTCCAGAACTGCTCTTTATAAATTACCTAGTCTCAGGTATTTTGTTATAGCAGCACAAATGAACTGGGACAGTTCCTAATCTTTTGGCTTGGAGATTCTCCAAGTGGGCCTAAACTAATCACATGAGCCCTTTAGAGCAGAGAATATTCTCTCGTGGCTGGGGGAAGGAGAAGTCGGAGGGATCCAAAGGTGACGGGGAGGTTCTCTGTTCCTGGCTTTGATGTGGACTGGGTCACTTGGCAATAGCTAGTAAGAAAACAGGGACCTGAGTCCTAGAACCACAAGAAACTGCGTTTTGACACGGTCTGGAGAGGCTGAAAGCAGACCGTCCTTGGAGCCCCCAGGTAAAACACAGCACGGCTGACTCTGGTTTTAGCTTGAGCAAGCACAGGCAGAGATCCCAGCCCAGCCCTCTGGGCAGAACTGTGTGATGATCGATGGGTGTTGTTTAAAGCTGCTAAGTTTGTGGCATTACACAGCCCTAGATAACTAATGCACTGGGTCTCTGCCATGCGGTGACTGTCTATCTTCCGGGCACCACCAAAGGGGCTGTTGGCAGGGTGGATGCACCATGAGTTGGCTTCTCCTTGGTCTCCGGAGCCCTGTTTATGTCTGTCCCCCTTCTGTGGGCAGGGGATGTAGGGGGCCCCTTGCTGATCCAGTGATGGAGTGACTGGCGGTGCCCAGGGCCAGGGGCTCCTGGCTGCAGATGCCACCAGTGGCAAGAGACATGTCTGTGACTGAAAGACCAAAGAGCATATGGTGGCCCAGCGGGACGCCCAGGAGGAGGATGGCTTCTCAATTGTCTTCTGACTCATCGTCCTGCTTCTCCCTGGAGGATGAGATGTGACCGAGGAGGGCGGACACAGGCAGCCAGCGAGAGGGATGTAAGGTCCTTGTGATATCTCTGTAACTCAGCCTTCACTTTGATTGGTGAGGCCTTTCTGGTGAAATGTGTGAGGCTCACACTCGAGACTATAAACCTAACAGGAATTCGGTTCGCTTCATGGGTCAAGATAATTGTGCTTTGAAAAATGTTTTCAACATAACATTAATTTTGACCTTTACGTAAAGAGTGACATCAGTGTATTTTTAAAATGGATATTCATGCATGACACAGTTTCCATTATCACTTTATCAGATTTTCTGAGTCGCTGCAGCAGTAGGGAGTTCAGTTGTTTAAAATAAGCAATCACTTATTTTTATGCTCTTGCAGGGACATGTTATGGTGATTGAACGGAATTTTCTTTTTCCTTTTTTTTTTTCCCCTACGAGAGCCTCAAGAGCAAAGGCCATTGGAGAGGCTGGTCCTCCGCACAGAGCCCATCGGTTGTGACCAGGCTTGACTGAAAACGAAGAGCACAGCAAAGCATTGACACTCTCGTCCCTCCTTCTCTGTGGCTGCTGCTGGTAGGACCCATGGTAGGAAACGGCCACACATTTCCATAGCCTTTGATTTCACTGCTTTTGTGTGAAATATTTTAAAAACAGGTTATGTGTATATAAATTCTGGCTGGACGATTGGAACCTTTTTCCTGCCGCCTGTAGGCAGGTAGTGAGGTCACTGGGGGCAACAGCCCGCTGGGTGGGTTTTTGGGTAACAGTGGCTGCCCTGTTTACGTGGCTGTTTTTTCTGGGTCTTCCTTTTTAAAAGTTTGACCAACATGAATCATTGAATCTAGGTACATAAAATGTACACAGAATGGGATTCATTGGTTCTCCAAGAGGTAGAATAATTTAGAGTCTCTTGTTTGCCAACAGTGACATTCCCACTTCACTCTGGGGTGTCTGCGGTTCCAGAGAGCCATGGGGCCCGCACTTTTGCTTATTTTAGCAGCTCAAGGCTTTGCCCCAACCCCTTGCTTGTCCTATCCAGCAGAGTCTCACACACAGCCACTGAGTGCCCAACGCCGTCCCCTGCTCATTAGCTGGTTCCTTTAGCTGAACTCCAAGAGGTCCAGGAGTCAAGATGGTCTCATGATGGGGGAGAGCCAGATGACCTTTGCAAACCTCTCTCTCTATAATTTGTACACACACACACACAGTCATGTTGATGTTTGCATGAGCTGTTCATGTATGGGTGTGTATAAATACAGGGTTGAGTATTCCTTATCTGAAATGGTTGGGACCAGAAGTGTTTCCAGTGTGTTTCAGATTTTGGGTTATTCCATTTATATGATGAGATATTTTGGGGATGAGACGCAAGTTCAAACACAAAATGGATTTATGTTGCGTGTATACCTTAAAACAGCCTGAAGGTAATTTTATACAATATTTTAAATTATTTTAAATAATTTTGTGCATGAAACAAAGTTTTGACTTTGACCTGTCCCATGAGGTCAGATGTGGAATTTTCCACCTGTGGTATCATGTCAACATTAAAAAGTTCGAATTTTGGAGCATTTTGGATTTAGATTTTTGGATTAGGAATGCCCAACCTGTACATATAAATATGTTTATTTATTTATTTGCTTTAAGATCCCTCTGAAGATGTTGGAAAAGAGGAGAGGGGAGACAAGAGCAAAGAGATTAACGTGCAAGGCCTGACGAGGAGATTTGCGTCCTGGACGCCCGGTCCCAGTAAGGCAGGTGCTGGCGCACATGTTCTTCAAGCTTTTGAAGAAATGCAAGTAACTCAGTGCACGTCCTGTAAAGCCTTGAAAATTCAAAGAAGACAAGCAAAGCCATGGTTAATACATGTTTCATGTTTATCTTCATTAGCATATTAATGAGATAGGTTAAATTTATTACTCAGTTGAGCTGAAGCTTTTATGTCCCTTTTTACAGGGCATTTCTCCATGTGTCATCAAGGTTTACAGTACGTTTGCTCCATGTTTATAGGGCTTTTATATGGAGGTGGTGTGGCATGGCAGAAAGTGTCCCCAGGGTGAGAAGGGGATGGGGAGGTCCATGCTGTAGTTCAGACTCCCTGGTCCACTGGCCTTTGAGAAAGTGACATCCTTGAGCCTTACCTTTCAAAGGACAGTGGGGTGGTTTTTAATGTCCCAGTGACATCTCAGACTCAGGGACTGGAGCTCAGTGCACAATTCCTCTCTTTGAAATTACTGTAGAGCTTCAGAGGCATCAGAACCTTTGCTTTTTTTTCTTTTTCTTTTTTTGTACGTAATTGGTTTTCAGTTACTGCTACACAGCAAACTCCCCAAACTTGGTAAAACAACATTTTACTATGCTCATGGATTCTGTGGGCAAGGAATTTGAAAAGAGCACAATGTGTGGTGCATCAACTGGGAAAGTTCCAGAGTCAGCAGAAGGTTTATTCACTGCAATGTCTGGCGCTGCATGTGGCCGCTGTCTGGCTGGGCTTCCTCACAGCATGGCTGCCTCGGTGGTGAGCCTCTCCCTTGGCAGCTTGCTCAGGGCTCCAAAGACGAGGCTTCCTGCCAACAGAGTGGGGTGACATCAATTTTATGATTCAGCCTCTGCCACATTGTGTCATCTGTCCCCAGTGAAGTCCTGACCCTCTTTCCATCAGACTCTTCTCTATTCCTCAAGGCCACTGTCTGTATTTTGCCCTCTGTTACAGTCTCTTGTGCTCTTGTCCTACAGCGTTGTGGTTGGGAGTGTGGTCTCGGGAGCTGGACCGAAATACTCTGCCTCGTGCAGTAGGAATCGTAGCTCCTAGCGCCAGGATCGGAGAGTAAGCTCTTGCAAAGCACTCTCTTACTGAGCCTGGTGCAGGGCAAGTCCTCCATAAATGGCCGTGACTCTTTTTTCCCATCTGTGTCTTAGTCATCTCTGCTGCTCTTCTGTAGTCTTGGCAGGTACTCGTGTTCCCTGTGCCTGGGGTGTCCTGCCCTGGGTCTGTCTGTTGTCCTTGAAGTCTCAGCAGATCTGCCCTCTCAGAGCAGCTGTCCCGACTGTCCCACCCTTGGAGCTGTCGTGGCCCCCATGTCACCCTGCTTCCTTTCGCTCCTGGTGCTTGGCACTAACTGAAAAGTTTCCACCACTGCTCGTTTCTACATGAGTCATGAGGGCCAGACTCCGGCCTGTCTTGCTTCCCCCTGTGTCCTCAGTGCCTGGATCAATAAACAAATGGAAAGAAGGAAGGAAGAGGAAAAAAGATCAACTTAATGAAGATTTCAGAAACATATTGCTGAGAAAAGCAGAGTCATATACCAGACTGGGATTGACTTCTTTTTCATGCACTTAAAATCTCAAAGACATCCACTCAACTTTATTGAGTTTAGGTAAAATCCATTCATAATTTAAAAAATGGTATTATCCCAATGACAACTTAATTTTGAATGAAAATCTTTTTTTGGGGGGTTCTGAATACAAAGAAACACAAAGCACTTGTTGCTTTTTGGCTGTCCCCAGTCCCGGGCTTTGCCTTGAGTCTGATGTGCCCCTTGCTGGAACTCCTGGAGCCCCACAACTTGGGTTACCCCTGGGTCACCTCCGCCCATGGCCCTCCATTGCCAGGCTGCAGTGAACCATGCCAAGCCCCTCAAAGAGGCGACGCTCCACTTTCTCCTCCACGTGGTGTGAATCTCTCGGAACCAAAATGGGGAGAAGACGGAATCTCCTTTGTTTTGAGAAAGCCTGGCTTTGGACGTTCCTTGGTTCTCCCTGTGCCTCTGCAGAATTGAGGGCAACGGTCTCCGCAGTTTACAGGCATTCTGGATACATTCTTGGGATCTGGGAACTACTGGATTTATATTATTTTAAACATAAGCAGTTTTAGTTTTTGGTAACTATGCACCACTTACTATAGTAATTCTTGATTCTCTGTGTCACGTCCACTCTAGAGCCTGGCTGTGGGCAAGAATCCTTACATGAACCCCACAGTGCAGGGCATCCTCTGATCCCAAGGGCCTTGTAGAAAGGGGACAGTAACACGGGAACCTGAGTGGGAATGATGTGTGAAGGGCAGGGCGCAGGGTGACAGTGGGTGTGGTGGCCAGCATGGTGCATGTCCATGTGGGGTACTTCTGCTCCCCACCTGAGCCCAGGTGGTGCCACTGGGTTGTCCCAGGGGCCAGGGATCGTGAGATCACAGGTCTGGTCACGCCGCAGGGCCAGGTGCTCCTGTGACGAGAAACAGGGGAGCAGACAGCAGGGGACAGCGGACCCGCTCCCTTCTGTGCTTTGGGAACTTTTGGCCTTCCATTGCGGGGGGATGAGGGCACCTGTGGTTCACCTCATTCCCTGTCACCTGTCTTTCATTCTCCCCACCCCAATCTGTGCTCTCAGTGTACCTCCAAAACCTCTGGGGTTAAATATTGGTCATGATTATTATGATTTTAATGACCTTATTGGGCACCCAGTGTCTGCCTCATTTCTTATTTGGAGAATGTGGGTCCATGTGATAACACATGGCTTGTGGACACACTTTGACCACCTGAGCCGGGGGTTCTGGGGCGTGGCTGCTGGTTGGAATCTCCTGGGAGCTCCAGGAACACTGAGGCCAGGCCTCTCCCCTGTCACTTTTGGGGACAGGTAACCTGGACAAGAGGAGGAAATGTTTGTCCTGGGTGTGCCATGCTGAGTGCCAGCTCTGACTCCATGGGAGGACGGAGGAGGGAGCCCTGAGCATGA
Source organism: Propithecus coquereli (assembly GCF_000956105.1). Classification (NCBI taxonomy): domain Eukaryota; kingdom Metazoa; phylum Chordata; class Mammalia; order Primates; family Indriidae; genus Propithecus; species Propithecus coquereli. The sequence continues at coordinate 931,368 of NW_012150385.1, read as the reverse complement.
GCTCCCACACCTCTTCTTCCTCCTTCCTCCCCTCCCATTGCCGCACGTAGGCATCACCACCAGGTCAAGGGCCACCGATTATGAGACGAGCTCTGCGCCCTTTGCTGCTGGTGTTTTCATCCTCAGAGCTGCATTGTGAGACTCCTAAGGGCCTTGCCCCTTGCTGCCTTGCTTTGTGAGACTGTGTGTCCTCTCCACACCACTCAGCCCCTGAGCACACTGGCAGAGTGCTCTGTCTGCTTTAGTGTCTGCTGTTACCTTTCAGGACAGAAGATGAACACAAAATGATTGTAGTAATGATGATGACCATGGCTGTCCTTTGCTGAGGACCTATTCTCTGCCCACGTGTGAAGGGGTGGGTCACCATCTTTATGCTGTATGTAACAGCCTCACTTTTGCAGTCTTAAACTAGGGAGGATGCTTACTGGATTATTCAACAAACAATACTTTGACAGCATCAGGTAAGGCTTCCTCCAGGCATAAATAATGTGACCAGGACTCAGTTTCTGTCACTACGTTTCCCTGCTCCATTTCCAGGCAGGGTCTCCCCTCAAGGTCCCAAGAGGGCTGCCAGCCCCTCCTGGGTGTGGACCTTCTTTATTCATGTCAAACAAAAAAGAACAAGTCTCATCTGGATCCCATGGAAAAAGATGGACACTCCTTTTTCTCTACAAGCCTGTCTTGTCATTGGCTCATTGTCCCTGACTGGGTTGCCACTGTGATGGCTAGGGTCGAGTCAATAGGATCTATGTTCACCTGGAACTTGTGGGTATGGGCGGGATCATCGAGAAGGTGGATCCCCAAAAGGGAGTCGGGGTGCTTAGGTGGGAGAGAGGGGGCTGGTGTCTGGAAGCACCCGGCACACAGCCACCATGTGGCATGGTGCCTGTGCCTGCCTGTGAGGCGGGGACTGTTGTACTGATAGCCTGAGGTCCAGGAGGTTACGTGTGGAGGTCCGCGCCTCTGCCTCATCCCTTCTGTTGTCCTTCCAATTTCACTAAGACATAACTGAAGAATGAAAATTGTGTATGTTTATGGTTTTATCAAAATGTGATGTTTTGATATATATATATACTTTCACAAAATGATTAAATCGAATAACTGACATATCCAGCCCCTCACATGCTTATTTTTTGTGGTGAAAACATTTAAGATCTACTCTCTTGGCCGGGCACAGTGGCTCATGCCTGTAATCCTAGAACTCTGGGAGGCCGAGGTGGGAGGATTGCTTGAGGTTAGGAGTTCAAGACCAGCCTGAGCAAGAGTGAGACCCGTCTCTACTAAAAATACAAAGAAATTAGCTGGACAGCTAAAAATATATAGAAAAAATTAGCTGGGCATGGTGGCGCATGCCTGTAGTCCCAGCTACTCGGGAGGCTGAGGCAGGAGGATCGCCTGAGCCCAGGAGTTTGAGGTTCCTGTGAGCTATGATGACACCACGGCACTCTGGCCCGGGCAACAGAGTGAGATTCTGTCTCAAAACAAAAAACAAAAAAATCTACTCTCTTGGCAATTTTCAAGTATACAATGCATTATTATTCACTATAATCAACCTACTGTGCAATAGATTTCCAGAATTTGCTTAGTGTTATCTAACTGAAACTTTGTATCCCTTGACCAACCTCTCACATCCCTTTCCCTAACCCCTCCCAGCCCCTGCTAACCGCCATTCTATGAGTTCGACTTTTCTAGATTCTACGTATAAGTGGGATCAGTGTCTTTCTGTGACTGGCTTGTTTCACATAGCGTCACGTCCTCAGGTTCGTCCGCATTGCTGCAAAGGACAGGATTTCCCCCCTTTTGAAGGCAGAATAGTGTTCCTTTGTGTGCACAACCACACTTCCTTTGTGCACTCATCTGTCCGTGGACACTGAGGCTATTTCCACGTCTCGGCTACTGCGAATAGTGCTGCCGTGAGCGTGGAGTGCAGGTATCTCTTCAACACACTGATTTCATTTTCTTCGGCTATAGGCCCAGTAGAGGGGTTGGATCACACGGTAGTTCTATTTTTAATTTCTTAGGAACCGCCGTACCGTTTTCCACAATGGCTACACTAATTCAAGTTCCCGTCAACAGTGTGCAAGGGTTCCCTTTCCTCCACATGCTTGCCAGCACTTGTTATTTTTTGTCTTTTTGAAAATAGCCGTCCTAACAAGTATGAGGCGATGCTTTGCTGTGGTTTGCCTTAATAAAAGCATTTGGGGCGGCTGTGGGGGTTAATTCAGTTACCTACAGCCCATAACTGGTAAATGGCAGGTCTGTCCAAACCAGAGCTCACCTTTCCCCCCACTCTGTCAGAGTTTTGTCATTTGAAGATTTGTTTAAAAATTTTTTATGAAATTTTTTTGATTTATTAAAATGTGTTAATTTAATAAAGTGTATTTTAAATATGGTTAAAGAAGAACTCGCTCTTCCTGGTGTGTGGCTCTATGGCTTTGGGCTGCTGCATAGAGTCATGTCACCGTCGCTGCTGTCAAGCTGCAAGCCGGTCCCCTCGCCAGAAGATTCCGTCCTGCTCTCAGCCCTCCCTGGTCCTCACCAGCGAGCCCCGATCTGTTCTTGGTCCTTCCTGCTTTGCCTCATGAGGATTCTTCTCAAACATCAAGGAAATGTCCCACACCCCACATGTTCTGAGTTTCCAGAAAACAGTGCTTAGAAGCTCTCATGGATGCAGGAGCACTTCAGAGTGATCCGTTAGCACAGCATTGATGCCTTTTTGAAAAATGGCATCATTTATGTGTGGGAGGCACATTGCCGTTTTGCTTACGGTCGTTCCCAGAACACTCATTGATCCACAGTTCCCCTGCGATCAGTCAGAGCCCACAGCGTGGCGACCGCTGCGACTCCACCCCGCCAGGGCAGCCACACGGGCTGCGGAGGCAGCAGGGAGGACAGCGTGGCCTCCGGTGTCCTGGCAGGCGGGTCCCCAGGCCCAGCTTTCACAGCCAAGTGTGCGCACTTATTCAAGTACAGACAGCACGGCGGGAAGAGAGATGAGAGGATTAAAATTCCTCCCCCTTCGAGTTTGACTTTTCCGATCAAGCGTAGCTCTATTTTCCACAAGGAATCTTAAAACAAATTGTACGTCATGCTGGTGAGAGACACACCGAGGCTCCGTCTGTTTGTGTTTATCTTCATGATGAAGTGGCTGTGAGTTTATTGAAAAGAATCTGCTCTGGGAAAAGGGCAGAACTAGCACGTGTCCCAGGGAAAGGGACGAGTGCTGTGGTCACTCCTCTGAGGCTGCAGTGATGGACACAGGGCATGGGCCAGTCCGCAGGCTTGGGGCGGAGCTGGGGTCCCCCGGGACGGCAGTGGACAGGCTTCTCTGACCAGCGCCAGCTCTGGTGTGGCTCGGGGCACCTCTGCTGGGCAGAGAGAAAAGCCTATTTTTAGAAAGAAGAGAAGGGAGTTTTCATTTCTGCTTTGTCATTGTGGATCAACGAGATGATGCTTAGTGTGTGACAGCAGGACGCCATCACCTGCTGGCTTCTTTGCAATCAGATCCTCAGAGACTCACCTCCGTCTGTCCCTGCCCCTCTCTCTCTCTCTCTCTCTCTCTCTCTCTCTCTCTCTCACACACACAGCTCCTCTGAACAGTACTGCCTTCATCATCATTTCCCATTCTTCATCTGAAGCGCCTGCCCCAAGTCCCCAGGATGGGAGGTTGTTAAAAACAGATTCCGGGATTCTTTTCTATCGCTTTCGAGTCAACGGGTGAGACTGGGATTTGCATTTTCAGTGAGTAACCAGGTGGCTCTGGTGCAGATGGACCACAGCTTACACTTATCTCTGGTAAACCTTTTAGGCAAGTTTCCCAGTGTTAAGTCCATGAATTGTCATATTTTGTGCTGCATCCACCTATAGGGGCTGATTATTCTAAGAAAAAAGATGTATATCTTGTCTTACAACTATGTGGGTTGGGTATGCTGACTTATAGGCATGTCCCACTTTAAGCAAAACCATAAAACACAAAAACCTATGCCTACCACACAAATACGGGAATTATTTGTTCACAGAAATCAGCATGACAGAGAGGGCAGGGGCCACTGCGAGCAAGGCAGGAGGTGGAGGGCGGCATGGGAGCTGCAGGTGGGGAGGAGGGCACTAAGAGGGCAGGGAAACTCTCCAAGGTAGCTCTGGTTTAAATACCCCTCCCCACTGTCGTTTAAAGAGGCTTCATGAGAAATCAGTCTGGGGGCAAAAGGCAGAGAGCCCCTCCCTCCTCCCCAGCTTGTGCTCTGGGGTCCCAGGACAGAGACCATCTGGGCGCAACGGCCTGGGGGACAGGGCAGGCGATGCCAGGCAGATGCAGACACCTGGAAAGCCCTGCCCCAACCATGGCACCCACTCCTTCCCTCGCTCTCTTAGCAGGGCCAGGGCTCAGCCCGTGTGGGTCAGTGACCCAGCGTGTCTCTGCTCCCCCAGCTGCAGGGATTGGTTAAGCCAAGGTCCAATTGGAAGTCCCTGGGAATCTTGCTGGAATCTTGGGGAAGATTCCTCCTGTCACAAGTCACAGTGGGACCCTGGGACCATGTCTGCCCTCCCATGGGGCCCGGCTGGCTTCAGCCTCCACAAAGCCTCACAGCCCAGAGGCGCAGGGGAGAGGCAGGTTCCTTCAGCCTGCACCTCCTGTCCCTTTGCCCTGTGTTCAGGAAGTGTAGGTTGGGTGCCTGTCACCAGCCTCTGCAGGGGTGACTAATGGGAGCCCGAGCACGGTCCCTGCGCTGTGCCTGGTACTCGGCCAGCTGTGTTAATAGCCGCTGCCATGACAGTCTCAGTGTCGCCTCCTGTGCTGGGACAGAGCACGGCACCTTTCATTTTAAGGAAAGCTGTGTTTCTCTCTATGGGCTTTACATTTTTTTTTTTTTTTACTTTTTATTTTGAAACAATCTCAAACTTAGAAAATTGCAAGTACAGTATAACAGAGAGCATTTTCCCCCAGAATCATTTAAGATTAAATTGCCGACACGATGGCCCATCATTCCCAGATACCTGTGTAAGTCATGTAATTCCTATAGAAAAATACTTTCTCCTCCATAACCACGAAGCAGCTGTCACAATTGGGGAATTACCGCGGACACTTTAATGCCGTCCAGGCCCCAGCCCTGTTCAGTTGTCTCAATAATGTCCTTTGTGGCCGAGGACCCAGTTCAGAGTCACAGGCTGCGTTCGCCTGTCACCCTCCTCCATCTGGAGCGGCTCTCCAGCTTTTCCTGACCTTCATGGCTTTGACACCTGTGGAGATGACAGATTAGTCATCTCCTATGCCAGGCGTCTTCACACAGGTCCCCGGTGACGCGTCTTGGGCAGAGAGATCACAGGAGCGAGGCCGTGTCCCTCAGGGTGCCGCACAGGAGGCACCACGGGCTGAACATTCATCGTGTTGATCGGCTCTGCAGCCCTCGGGGCGGTCACGGGTGCTGGGGGGCCAGGAGGGTGAGGATTCGGGACTTCAGCACGACCAGTGAGACCTGCTCTCAGGGGCTCTAGCTCTGGGAATGCGGCAGGGATAAGGGTCCTATTCTGAGAGGCCAGAGAGTCGTGATACCTTCTCAGTGCTTTGTGTGTGTGACTCCTGTTTTTACCGCTGTGTAACCTCGGGCACATGTTTCCCTGTGCTGGTCTCCATTCCTCTGTTATGAAATGGGAACGACACAGTCCGTTCTTCCCGCTTTGCAGGCTGGCGTGCCTAGGAGGGTCTCGGTATTAGAAAGCCCTGGATGTGCTTCTGCTGATGTTGGTCCCCTCCCTGGATAACAGCCCTTCTGTATCCCAGCCTAAAGCATCCTGAGTCCTGGGGAGCCCCTGTGACACCATGGACTTCCTCCCCGACATGCCCTGCTTTTCACGCATGCTCCCACTGGCTCCGTGCCATGCCCAAGCCCTGGCTCTCCCTGGGGGCCTTGTTCCTCTGCAGCCCAGCAGGTCGGAGGTGGGGCAGTGCCTTCCTGGCCCTAAGAGGCACTTGTCTGATTTGCCGGCCCCCCCACCCTCCTCTCAGGGACAATGCTGTCACAGCCATGCTATCCATGGTGCCTCGTGTCCATGTGGACAACCTGGTGTTCATGTTCCCTCAACTCCAGTGAGCTTCATCCCACCCCTACCCCTGCAGAGTCCCACCCTGGCCCTCCTGAGGAGCCTGACCCTGCGCCACACCCTTCTAGACCCCCATGCGCTGACCAGCCTCAACTCCCACACCTGGCACCGCCCCACTGGGACCAACCGGCTCCAGACACGTCCATTCTCTCCAAGCCCATCAGCCTCCTGTTCAGGAGGACAGAGCTGTTCAGTGGGGCTCCACTGCTCACCATTGTGAGAACTGGGCAGGTCGCTTAAACACTTGGTGCCTCAGTTTCCTCCTCTGTAAAATGGGGATGCTGGTGTGGCCTCAGACACCTGCAAGACGTGATGTGACATGAGTGTACTGCCTGGGATGTCACCAGAGCTACTGAGTGGAGCAGCTGTCGTTCCCTCCCTTCCCACCTCCACTTCTCCAGATCCCCACAACTACATCTCCAGACCCTGTCCTCTTGCCTGGGGGCGGCCCACAGGCCGAATTCAAGCAGAGCCCATGTGGTGGCTGTGTTGGCCGTTTATGATGTCTCTAATTGAACAAGTCCGTGTCCTTGGACAGCTCTGTGAGTAAGACTTGCAGAGGGAAAAGCCAGTGAAGTTTTTTCCCTGTGATCTGGTAAGAACCTGTCCCCTGCATCGCCCGCTGAATGCATCTCAGGGTCTGCTGGGTGGGGATGTTGTCGGGTCCCTCCGTGGGCACTCCAGGGACATGAGCAAAAACGGTCATGAGAGAAGGTTCATCTTCCCACCCATTTCATTCTGGGTTGGGCACTGGTATGGCACAGAGAATAACTTAATGTTCAAAAGACAAACAAACAAACAAAGAACCCACAACACTCCGTAATGGGCACACGAGGAAGTCTGGAAGGCGTGAGAACTGAAGGTATAGTAAGTGTGATATTCACATTGTTTTGCTTTTTAAAAAGTTGAGCAAATTCTTTCTTCTAATCTCAAAAGTGGTACATCTGCTACACTCCTCCTCTTCCTCCTCCTCCTCCTCCTCCCCCCCGGGTTCCATGGCCTGTCTATGCAAAGCTCAGATATCTCTGTGGTTAGTTTTGCAGGAGCCTTTGCCCTCTTTCTTTCTTGCTGGGCAAAACCTTCTGAGCCATGGAGCCAAGTGCTGGTCCCAGGGCTGACCGTGGCTGGTCTGAGCCTCCAGGGCTGGGCCGTGGCATTGTCTAGAATATTCACTTTGCCAGCCTTCTTCAAACCCAAGGAGATCTATTATTTCTGGCTGTTAAGTCTTAAAGTATGCTACTAATGGCTTCCAGGAAATGTTTTTGCCCCCTGATAAAAGGTGAGGTAAGCACTGAGAGAAGGAATCTGGCTGCGCTGGCTTGCCCATAGGATTGATCATGATGCCCAGAGTGGTGGCAGCCTTCTTGGGGCTCTGAGGCAATGAATACCAGCCCGGATGAAAATCCAGCACATGGAGAGTGGGAAAAAGGACAGACATCCCTGTGCAGCTGAGCCACCACCGGCAGCTGCTCATGTCCAAATGTGTTGTTACATGAGCAAAACATTTTTAATCTACTAGGCCAGTTTTTGAGACGCTGATAGCCAAAGCGCTGTCCCTGGCTCTCAGTGCAGCCTGCTTAGTTAGCATATGGCAAAGGAGGGCAGGAATGTGATCCCTGGAAATGTGTGCACCAAGTGAACCCAGTAGCACTCAGTGAGTGCACTTAGCATCATCTCCGTGAAATTGTGCTCCTGGCACCATCATGCATTTCTCAAGCTCCACGTTGGAAGGATTTCAGTCATAGGCAGGAAGCATGAGGGAGGACAGATGCAGATGAGAATGAGGTGTGGGGTATTACTGGGATCAATGACCCTCTTTCTGGCATTCCTTAGAATGGCTCCACTGGTGGACAGGGCAGGACACGCACCCCTGATGCTCATGTGGAAGAATGTATTTTGCTAATATGAGCACAACAGTATCTCTCATCACACACCCACCATCAAGAGGTTGAATGTATATTAATATATGTATATCCCCTTCCCTTGGTCTTCGCAGTCCTTAAGACTGCTTCAACCAAGACACTGTGGTGAAGGTGACACTGTGAGTTAAGGTTAGGTCATAAATTTCCATGTATTTCTGCCTTGTTCTCTTCAGACACTTGTTCTTGAAAACCAGCCACCATGCTGTTAGGAAGCCCAAGCTCCCCAAGGACAGGCCCACACTGAAAGGAGTTGCAGCCCTTGGTCCACAGCCCTGGCTCTGTGCAGCTCAGCTTGTCAGTCTGTGAGTGCACAGTCTCGAAAGTGAGTCTGCCTGGCTGACGCTGCACAGAGCACAGGTGAGCCCTCCCACTGCTCCCTGCCCAAACCGCAGGTTCCTGAGCATGACAAATGGATGTTGCTGATTTAAGACACTAAGATTTAAGTGGTTTATAATACAGCAGGAGTAATCAGAAGGCCTAATCTTTTACATTCAACCCATGGCAAAACTTGCATTTTAAAATGCAAAGTGTACTTTAATCATTAAATCTACCTTGTGTATTTTTTAAAAGCTATCGTACTATCCTCTGCAATAAAAGTCCTTTCCCTGGAAAACAGACTGTTAGTGGCAGGAAGAGGGACCATGTGGGGTAATGTTGGCCAGCAGTTGACAGTGTGCTGCAGCCAGCAGGCTGACGCCCAGTGGCTGGGAGGAGCCGGCGTGCCCCCACGCCTGGCTGGGGCACGAGAGAGTGAGCTGGTGTCAGATAGAGCAGCCTGGGGTAAAGAATCCCTCTGACCCCTGGCACCTCTGCAGGCTGACACCTCAGTGGTGCCTCCTACACTCCAAACACACTGGCCTCCTGGATGCCCCCTGCCCCCAAAATGTGTCCCCTCATCATTGTTGTCGCACCATCATTTCCACCCCATACAAGTGGCGTCATGCCCAGGAGCCATGTCCTGAGAGCTACCCTCCTCCAGGAAACACTCTGCACCCAAGGTGACTTGGCCACCTTTCTTCTTGCTTGCAAAGTCCCCTGGACCCCACCGCCCCACTCACTGGGCTTCCCAGCTGGACTTGGAACTTCCTGAGGACACAGCTAGACGGATGCCCAGGGCAGGACTTTGGGGTCTGGGGCGTTGTTGGTTGGCCACACTAATGGTATTGGTTGACTGGGGCACTGGGCATGGCCTTTGGACAGCTCCACCTGCCTGGGAGAGCCCGGGGCTGCCCCAGATGGGAACCCAGAGATGGAGCCCACAGGATGGTGTTGTGGGAAGCGAGGATGTGGTCCTGACCACTGTGTGCTTCTGAGTCCATGTGAAATCGGCCTATCTCTCTCTCTGGGGTCAGCTCCCTCCCAGCCTGCTCTTTCCCAGTCCCCCGCAGAGAATGCATGGGGGTTGTGGGTGCAGGAAGAAGCCTGTGGGTGGAAACCTCCCTTCTGCTGCACGTGTGCCTGGAGCACCAAGATGAATTTGCCACTTTTTGTCTATATTTTCTTGAGAATTTGTAATAAGCTGGGCTCTGACAGGCTACTTTTATTTCCACAAAGCTTAATTCAAGAAATGATGCTCCTCGATCAATCTTCACATGACTTCCATTACAGAGATGTGCTGTGAGACCACCTCTCCTTGGGCCAGGCTGGCTGCCGTGGGATTAGCCATTTGGAAATAAGATGTCAGATGCTGAAGGTTTCCTGCGCCTGTATTTCCCAGGAGGTGGGGCTCTCTTCATATCTGAAATCCTTCCTAGAGCCACAGGATTTCCAGGATAAGTAAAACAAGGACGTGCTCGTGCCAGGAGGTGTTCACCTGTTCCTTCTATATGGGGACCCGGACTTCGCCAGACAGGGGATTAGGCTGCATGCACACACGCGTGTCTGCACGCATGCAGTTATGCACACATATTTGCATGCGTGTATACGTGCACACTTGCATGCACAGACATATGCATTCACATGAAAGCGCACGCACACACACACACATACACACACAGAACATGTCCAGTACATTCATTCAACAAATATCTGGGTGCCCACTGCTGCAGGCCAGGCTTCCGTGGAAGCAGACTCTGGGATGGAAGTTGGCCTACTTAAGGAACCTCCTAGCAAACAATGAAGGCCCCAAACAGAAGTGTGTCTGGACGTTCCACATTAAGACCCCAACTGGCCCTAGGGCCAGGAATCAGTGAAATGGCTCACCCATGGAAGAAACGTGTCCCAAGACCCCCCTGCCAGGCCCAGCATGGAGACTTAGACCCCCCAGTGCCCCAAGGAGTTGGCTCCCAGTGGCCCTCTGCCCTGTGCTCTGTGGAGCGCTACCCCCTGCTCTGGACACGCAGTGGCCATTGTGTGCCTAGGGGTTCCCTACGCAGTGCTCTCAGAAGAGCTTTCAAAAGGGAGGGGCAGGTCTGTGTCTCTGGGGGACGGAGCATTGAGATACAGGCTCAGAAATGCCCTGTCTCCTTTGCTGAAGTCCCCCCAACCCCCAGAACAGGGCACACAGTAGGTGCTCAATAACAGAGAATGGGTGGCTCCCTCTATTGGTTCCACTTGGCAGATGAGCACACTGAGGAGAGGAATCCCAACATGGGTGTCCCATGCTCTGTTCTAGTCTCCCTGCTTGGGGTGGCCTCAGGCAGGTCCAGGACGGAGCCAGGCACCCCGTGCAGGGCTGTGAGGAGTGCCAGGCCGGTCCCCTCGGATTGCCCATCAGCAGTTCCGCGGGGTCGGGCACAGGCCCCAGAGACTCTCCGTGCTGCGCGCAGCTCTGGGAACCTGGCGTTCAGCGCCGCAAGGGCGCTGGGGCCTCCCGTACTGCATCTATGAAAGGCCTGGGCGCTGTGCGGAAAGGGGCCTTCCTCACTGGATGTGCGTGACAAGCTCTGTGAGACGCAGAACATGCCAGTGGAACAACCTTTTTCAGAAAACCTATGCACAGATGGTGCTGCTCCATCTCGGGAAGGAAAGCCTTCCCTGGTGCCCTTCCCCTGGGTCTCCAGGGCTCGAGCCTGCAGACATAAGCCTTGATTTAATTCCCTGATATCCAGTCAAAATCCCAAACCCAAACCCAAGAGCCCGCATCCCAGGGGTAGGCTTTCTTATGGAAAGCGGAAATGTCAGTGAACTGTGTTCATTTTGACTCGTACTAAAGCTACGAAGGAAGGTGCCTTTTGGTGCCAGCATCACATAAAAAGCAATTTTCTGTCCCAGATGCACTCGGGGGACAGTGGAGCGGGGATGGGAGGACGAAGGAGACATGGGAGTCAGGGCCCCAGAGAGCCCTGAGAGGGGAGGGCGGTTCTCCTGCTCAGCAGAGCCTCTGCCCAGCACGGCCTTCAGTGGGCTTGAGGTGCAGGATCTTTCCTGGAGTCTGTGTGGACGTGGGCAAGGCCTGCTCTCGCCAAAGTTATGAAATATTATTACAAGTGGAGTTGGCCCTGCTGCTCCAGCCTCAGCCCGAAAGTGGGCGGCCACTCGCCCTGATGTCCCAGGACAGAGGCCTCCTCGAGCCAGGGGCTCGTGCTTGGTGTTGATGGAGCCCCCGCAGGGAGGGGCAGGTGGAGAGTTCCAGACCCATCTTGCAGCAACCTGAGACACCCTCTTCCTTTCATACAGAGGATGCCTGTGTGAGAGTTCACTAGAAAGAAAGTTTTTGTGGAAAAGCCAGTCGCCACACTGTGAAAACACGTAGGAATCCCTGTATTCCCGTGGCCATGTTCCGTATCCGATCCACTGTGGAAGCACGCGGAACATGGAACACCTGTGCTCGGCCAGGTCTGCCTCGGCACACGTCATTGCTGCAGGGTTCCCTTCCGCGGGCTGCACAAGGCAGAGGCAGGGCCCCCTCCGCTGTGGCCCGGGGATGGCTTGCCCGCCTCACGCGAAGGCTGGGACAGAAAGGATATACGCTCCTTCTTCAGGGCCAACTCGTTGTTCCTTATAGCGTCCCCCGCCCCCGGCATTTTATTATAAGAGACATCGGGCACAGGGAAAGGAGGAAAGGAGAGTGCGCCTCCCAGGAGCCAGGCCGGTGCCCTGGACAGTGCGGGCAGAGAGTAGCTGTGGTTGCTGGTCCCTTGGATAGACCTCTGTGTCTTCCTCCTCCTTGCACCTCTTCAGACCCAGGGGACCGGGGAGGTGTGCGCCCAGCCTGCCCTGCAGCCTGCATGCTCCTAGGGGCCCAGGGCCGGGCGCCTGGACAGGAGGGAGCAGCCTGGAGACGTGGTGCACGGTGGGGGCTCTTACTGGACGCCCCGGACAGGGCCTGGGACACTGTCCATCTCGGGGCCCTTTGGGGCAGAGCCTCACGCCCTTAGTGTGTGTGGTTGTGAGGGGGTGAGGGCCAGGCACGTGGCCGGAGCCGCAGTTCTCAGACTTCTCTGGGGGAGGCATTCTCCCCAGCCTTTCCCTCGGCCCTGACCTCCCTACACTCAGCTCCACCTGCTCTGGCCCCGATGGGCATCAGCGTGGTCTCAGCCCTGGGCAGGAGTGTGTCTGGTGATGCCCCCTCCACTGTGGGTCAGACATGGGGCTGAGCCCATGACACTGCTGTCCTGCTGCCGAGAGGGCCAACACCGGCAGGTTCGCCTGCAGACACACGCGTGCGGCTGGAACTCCATGGGAGAGGCTGCGCCGGGTACGCAGCTCAATGTATTTATTTTAATGCCAGTAACTTTCCCCTCTGTACTATTTATTCCTGATGCCTTTAAACAGATCTTGATGGTAGCTAAAGGGTTCGGGGGTACTGCACTAGGGCTCCCCAGATCCTACCACCCCGAACTGGCACGTGGTAGAATGTGGGGCTCAGCAGGGGACAAGTAGGGACCCTTCTAGCAGGGAATGGTGATGTGATGCACCAGCGAGGGGCTCCGGGGCTTCAGGAGGGAGGGTCCGGGGCTGTCAGGCAGCCTTGGTGGTGAGGGGAGGCGCCAGGGGCAGGGCGGACGGTGCTGCCGAGTCTTGGTTTGAGCGGGTCCCCTGCGGCACCCTCTCCAAGGCTCTCCGGCCTGGTCCTTTGCGGCCCTGCAGGGACTCAGACAGTGGCTCAGGGGGGGCGCAGGGGAGGTGGGAAGAGCAGCTAGCAGACAATTACATTCTGAGGTGGCAGCAGGACACAAAGAGAGCAGGGTGACAGGGTGACAGCTTGTTTTTTCCCCCTGAATATAGATCCCAAGTCAATTTTTATGACATTTTGATTTCAAAGGTCTGGGTCCAAATTAAGTTGGAAAGGAGAGACTTTGGAGACTGTTTGACCCAATGTGCTCACTTCGTCCTGTGACTAAAACCAAACCAGACCATAAAAACCTGACCCAACACCAGAAACTGGACCAGAGACTCCCAGAGTGGTGTGGCGACATGGGCTGTTCATTGCAGGCACCTCTGAGGGGACTTAAAATGAAAAGAAGCCAGAGCCCAGCCCAAGCCACAGGCACCAGAAGTGAGCACAGCCACCGAACGCGGTTCCCGGGACGAGTTCTCTCGTCGCTGTGTCTGAATATAAAAGGGGTGGTGACTGGGAGGGGTGTCCAGAGGATTCCTCCTGGCCCTTTGGACTAAAATTTGGGGGAGATTTTTCTTGAAAGTTCCACTGACTGGCATGCACACGTTATTTTCTGCCTCATATTTTGTATACATGTTATACGTGTAAAGTTAAAAATGTCGCACGGCATTAAATAGGGAAAAAATCAAAGCTTTTCTCTAACCAGGGTCTTCTGAGGGCTCTGGACGGACCGGCAGGAGGGTGCGCTGATTTCAAACACAAGGCCCCGCCTTGTCCTAGAGCCGCCAGGGCTGCATGTGCGTGGGAGACGCCTCCTGGGGTACAACGCACTGATGCCAGGCTCGTTGTGACTATTAGTGAGCCAGTCTTTTAATTAGAGTCACTAATTACCTTGCTACTGCCGCTGAGCTGCTTTGCGCTAGGCTTGCTAATGAAGGGAACTTCGGGGCCTCGTGTGCAATTATCGAGGCTCTTTGACCTGAACGTTGGCATATTCCAGGGGCACCTGTGTAAGCCATGGGCATTATGTGAACATGTGCCCGGAGCACCTCGCAACTAATTGGTGGCAGAGGGAGCTCGCTGCGTCACATGGGCTTCACCAAGTCAGCAGTGGCTAGTGGGTGGCTGAGCAGCACTGAGAACAGGTGCTTCGGGAGGTCCTCGTGACCCCGGGTGCACCCAGGGTCACCAGCCCCGCCGCCTGTCAGCAAGGGCTGTGAACAGGGATAATCACACAGGTGTCCTGTCTTATGACAATGAGGGCTGAGGGTGCTTATTACAATGCAGATTCCTGGGCTCTACCCAGACCTGAGTTCAACAGGAGTGCATGCTCAAGTGTGGGGAATGTGGACTCCAGGCACTTGGGTGCAGGTGGAGAGTGGCAGCTGGCAGGATGGAGAGGAGCTGGCCTTGTCGGACTTCTGCATGGCCAGGCACTATGGTGTCACCATTGGATTGCTGGCATGGGTCTGCTGGGGCGGAACTGGACTGGCTTTGGGCCCCTTCCGCTCTCATATGGGGATGGGTGGAGGATTGACCAGGAGGCGTGAGGCTGCTGCCTTATGGAGGCCAAGGTCACCCAGGCCTCGAGGAGACAACATGGAGTGCAGCCCCATCCCCACCACTGAGGAAGGGCCCCTCGTTCCCCTCACCTGACTCCCTGGCTCCGAAGGGCACCTCTTTATTAGCTCATGTCTGCTTGGAGAAGGCTTGGACCCAGGCACACCGAGACTTGCAAGTTAGGGTTCCTCCAAGTGCCCAAGCAAAAAGTCCACCTCTGGAACTAGAATACGCAGTGAAAGCAGGCCGGGTGGCAATGTGGCCCTGCTAAGCATGGTGTAGCTTGCTTTCTGTGGCTGCATTCCCCTGCCCTGCGGGGGTCAGTGTTGGTCTCGAGCTGGCCGCGGGTGGAGGCGCACGGTCCGCTGGGAGAGCGAGAGGGCTGCAGAGGCGGGGAAGCAAGCCATGAGCACGTCCCCTGTTTCCTTTTTCCAGGATTTTTATCCTGTCTCTGTAGTGGTTAATCCTGTGCAAATAACAGTCATTCTGGGTCAGGGTATAAACGGCTGGTATGGACCAAGGTCAGGACTCACTGGGTGAGCCGCCTCCAGGGCCAGAGAGTCCACATGGTGCTGGACTCTCCAATCACACTCACACCCACAGAAAGCCCTGGGGGGCTGTGGCCCCACCTGGCCAGGTCAAGGGATGGGGTGAGCGGGTTAGGCTCAGTAGCATGGGACAGTGACAAAACGTAGAGTCCCTGCAAGCCTGCGAGCCGGGCCTACCTTTTATATAGTAACCCTTTGCTCATTTAATGTGATCTGCTTGTTGATACTGTAATGAAGATAGTACTTGGAAAATTGCTCAAAGCTGCAGAGCTGGGATTCAAACCCGGGCTGGCTCACTCCAAAGTCTGTGACCTTCTCCTACGCTGTCTTGTGCTGGGGCCTCCCCTGGCTTTGCTGTGGCTCACCCTGGGAGCTTGACTGAGCCACCTGGAGTCTCTGTTTCAATGTTCCCTGTAGAGGGAGGGGAGCGGACTGGGCATGCTATGAAGGTCCCCAACTCCGGGGCTGGAAGATGGAGCTCTGTGCTGCGCTGACGCCCCCGGAGCTGCACACCCTGCTGAGTGCTCAGCCGAAGCCCCACCCCCAGCTCTGGGTCAGAGATCGCTTGTTCCATCCAATTATCTATTGCTGGAAACAAACTCCCCCAAACTTAGGGATGGAAAACAACATTCAGTCATCACATTATGTGCATGGATGCTGTGGGTCAGAGCTGTGGACACAGGCTCAGCGGGAGGCTTTGTCTTGGCTCTGTCATTCTGGGTCCTCAACTGGGAAGGCTCGAATGGCAGGAGGCTGGAGTCATCTGAGACTGAGGGCTCTTCCTCCCCCCACACCTGGCTCAGCAGGGGCTGGAGAACCTGCTGTGGCATCCCCTGGGGCTGGGCCTTCTCAGGGGAGCAGTGATGGGCTTTAAGACAGTGTGTCCCATGAATGGCTATCCCAGGAAACCCAGACGGGAGGCTGCCTGGCCTCTTTTGACCCAGCCTTGGGAATCACCCAGCATCACTGCAGAGCAGCCATGGCCCACCAGACTCAAGCAGAGGGATGCAGACCCCATCTTGTGCTGCAAGGAGTGCCGCAGAGTTTGGAGGGCTGTTTCAAAGCTGCCACCGTGCGTTAGTGAAGCCACGCACCACAGCACGCTGCTCACTGTGTGCTCAGTTGTGGACTTCAGGGGGCGGGGACATAGACACGGACTGAGCACATGTTTGCTCACACTGGCTACCCAGGTGCGTCTGACTCCGCGGGGAGCCTGGCCTGGGTGTGCTGTGGAGCAGAGGTCCTCCTGCAGGGCTTGCCAACAGGTTGCTGGGCCCACCTCCAGAGTTCCTGGTTCAGTGGGTCTGGGGTGGAGCTCGAGAATGTGCATTTCTGAGAAGTTCCCAGGAGATAGGAGATGCTGGTGTGCTGACCTGGAGACCCCACTTTGAGAATCGGGGTTGTTGAGTGACTATCCCACACCAGCCAGGCCTCTGGATTTCAGAGGCTCTGTTGGCTAGAATGGCGCTTTCTGTGCGTTTTTGGGCCTATTTGTAAAAAAAATCAAGCGTACCCCAGATACACATATTTCAAGTTATACACGAGTGCTATTGTTAATCACATATTAAATCTTAGTAAAGCCTAATAGATACCTTATGTTTCCAGCTTAAAATATCTATAAATACAATTTCTAGTATTTTCTTCCTTGTCCCAAAGGATGGTTTGGGGGTCTGCGGGGTGGCACAGCCCACTCTGGAGTCGCCAGGAGCAGATGATGGTGAGAATTTTCACATTCTCAGGTTCCTTACTGCTCCAACAGTGCCTCTGTTATCACAGTTCATGAATATTTATTGAGCCTGTTCCATGCAAGGCAGTGGGTCAGGCACTTTAAAATCTCCAAGGGAAGCAAAAAAATGAACCTTATAACCTAGTTGCTACTGTGAAAGTTGATCACATAAACTGGGGCATTCTTGTCATAACCAACTAAAACAGAGTGCTGAAGCCAAGGGGAAAGCACTCACACATAGCCCTGGTCCAAGGATATAATTCTCTGTAAGCTCGGCTGTCACCTGAGACCAGCTTTATCTAATGGCTTCTGAAAAGACCTGCTCGACTCTCAGACTAGCTTTACCCACAGCTGTCACTCACCAGTTGGAGCTGCCAGCTCCCCACAACTTGACTAGTGCCCACGAACTTCCCCAAAGAGCAATACATCCTGGTTCTCCTTGTAAAAACCCCAAACCCTTCTTTGTTTCTCAGCCATACTGAAGACCACCCAGCCTGTATGTACGCCCTGAATTGCAATTCTTTCTTCCCAAATAAAACATCACAGTTAAAAATTCATCTCTACATATTTTATTTTACTTCTACACTACTTCTAAGACTATGTATTTCCTGTCTTGTTCTGCTGAGGTTTAAGGCAAGAGAATCGAGGAGTCAGGGCAGGGGAATAACAGGGCATGGTGAACGGTTTACAAAACTGCGGATGGTTCAGATGCCAGTTCAACATTTACGGGCTGCAGGACTGACGAACCTCAAACCAGTTTAGGCATGACAGGGAATGTCTCTTGTAACTGGGAGGCTCAGGGCTGGATCTAGAGGTAGAAACATTTAGGGGTGCAAAGATGTTGTCAGGGCCCCCTCCCAACCCTCTCTGCACTCTCGGGGTCTGGTTGCTTCCCCACCTGCTGCCAGTGCCTTTTTCTAGGCATCCATCCCAACAGAAAGAGTCTTTTCCCAGCTGAAGAAGGGTCTGCCTGGCTCTGCTCGGGAGCAGACCACCTCCAGACCAATCACCGCGTGTAGGGGGTGTTGGGTCACGGACGTCCAGGCCTGGGTCACTTTGCCCATCGATGCGCTGAGGCTGGAGGAGTCGGGATTTGCAACCATCACTGAAGCCCCTCAGAGGAAGGGATGTGGCAGATAGGACCAACATAGGTCCACCATAGCCATATATTTGGACAAGAAAAGGAATCTACATTATTTGGTAATTAAAACTTATTTAATAATTCATAGCATTATGTGTCTCAGTGCAAAGCAAGCCCTGAATTATTCAACAAATGTCTTAATTTTCCAGATGATTTTGTGCTTTGCCAAGATTTTCATAAGTGCCACCCATAAGAAAGGTTTCCATGGTTAAATATATTTAGGAAATGCGCTCTCCTCTAACCTTCTTCCTGGAAACTCAGAATGAATATTCCAGCATCAAAGGCCCTGAGAACCCTAACTTTGAAGAAATCTCTTTAACACAGTTTAGCCCCTGTGTTTACCAAATTTATATGACCAAGAACCCTGTTCTCCTTCTCCGCCCTCCACCGCATCCTAGAAATTGGAACCCTGTGTGGTGGGACCAGTGTTCTTGGCCCCACGCCTCAGTGCTGAGCGGCATTTGCTCGTCTTCACGGTTGGGAGCGGTGGGGGCTTTCCGGTTTCAAGGATGGGGAGATGGAGACTGAGGTGGAGTCATTTGTTCGGATTGCACAGCTGGTGAGGCCGCCGCCAGGCAAAGCCCAGCTGTGTCTGACTCTGCCTAGCGATTCTCGAGCAGCCCGCAGCTTCCCGTCGGGCCTTCTTTCCCAGCTCGCACACAGGCAGGGAGCAGCGGCTGTGGCTAGCTGTGTGCTGGACGTGGCTGTCACCAAGAGAACAGAGGGAGGCTACAGAGCTCCCGCTGGGTGGCCCAGGCGGTCCCCCGCTCAGATCGTGGACATGCGGGGTGGCTTGGGATCTCCTCCTGCGGCCACTCAGTGGTTTTTGTAGGGCTTCCAGGTGATGATTGCTTTCTCTTTGATGTATACACATCATCACTGGGAAGTTCCCAGGATTCTGGAGTATTTTTCACACAGTCTGGGTACGGCAGAGACGAACAGATCCCACAGGGTCCTTCTAGCATGACATTCTGGAGCTTGCTGACAGCCTATCGGGGCCACTGGCAGGGACCAGGCCACGCGGACCACAGCCCCCACCCATGATGGATAATTATTGATTTGTGACTAGGAGCAGGGGTGGGTTTGGGGCCTCAGTGAATCCTTCAGGAACACGGAGTTTCACCATTTGAAGGGGCTCCAGGGTCAGTGGGATGCTGGGCCCTGTCGTGACAACACTATTCCCAAAGTGTCTTCCTTTCGTGGTGAGCGTTGCTGCCTCCAGGGTCTGGTCTGTTGGGGCTGGGAACCTCGGTCTCCGTGATATGCAGGAAAGGTGCTTCACCCCCTTTTATTTTCCTGTATTTCCGCACCGGCAGTTGGCCTAGCCAGTGGCCATGCCTGCTCTAGGACTGCAAGGCGTGTCCATTCCTCACTCCCAGTGGAGCCTGCCCAGGTCAGACTCCCGGCCTCATCTTGCTCCTTGGTGTGTGACTGAGAAGTTTCCAGGGTCCATCTAGAATTTCTACCAGAAACTCCAGGAGGCAATTCCTCTGTTATGACATGTCCAACATTCTTTGGGATGAACATTCCGGACTATTGTATTAGCACATCTGCCGTGAGGCCTGGCTAGGGAAGGAGGTAGCATCCCTCACGGTGTCCACATCCCCTGCTCAAAGCTGGCTCCAAGCGGGGTCTCTCTGTGGAGAGGCTCCGGCTGAACCCTGGGATAGGTGGGGGTGGGGGTTGGTACTTACCGTCCACCTGCAGTTTCACGGCCGACTCTCCAGACCCCACAGGGAACCCTGAGGCTCTGTCCCAGCTGGAAGGGCTCCTGTGGCCTCAGGAGGGTAGGTCCCCTGTGCAGCAGCTTGTGTGAGGAGTCGGCGGGGACCCGAGAGGTCGGAGCCCATGTGCGGGCTTCAGAGTGGAAGTGGCCCTTGGTGGCTAGGGAGTCACTGTCCTCACACCAGGATGGGGACAGCACAGACCCTCCTTGCACCAGGAGGGTGGGATGCATGTTTGAGGTCCCCACAGCCACCCCGGTTTGATGATCTGCGAGGAATCACGGGACTCAGCACCCAGTCGTACTCACGGCTGTGATTTATTACAAAAGGGTACAAAGCCAGACCAGACCCAAGCTCAGAGAAAACCGGGCGGGAGCTTCCAGAGTCTTCTCCCAGTGCCGTCACACAGGGCAAGGTTACCTCCTCCAGCAGCGAGCTGTGACAACACGTGTGAAATGTCACTTACCTGGGAAGCTCATTAAGACTCAGAGCCCAGAGTCTTTCCTGGGGGCTAGTTACGGAGGCAGCCTCTGCCTGGCAGCTACCAAAATCCCGGGCTCCCAGAGGAGAGCAGGTGCGCAGCACCAGCCCCATCCTGGGACAGACAGCGCGGGCATAGGATCCACTCTTACCAGCTCCGGGAACGGTGGGAACCTCCCAAAAACCAAGTGCCCAGACACCAGCCAAGGGCCCGCTTTGCTGGCAGCCTTTCCAAGCCCCGGGGCCCCAGGCTTGCGCTGGATCATTTCTGCGGGGCGAGGGCGCTCCCGGGATGAAGAGAGTGCCCTGGGGATGTGGGGAGTTCAGCAGGGGGTGGAAAGGCAGACTACTGAGCTGGGGCCCCTCCTGCAGGCGCCAGCTCCCGCCTCCCTCTTTTCCTGCTGGGCGAGCGCTGACTCCCTTCGTGGTGTCCATCCTCTCTGCAGTGGGGACAACCCCGGCCAGATTTCTCTGCATCCACCCTGGGCCTGTGCATCTGACAACTCGTTAAACCCTTCCTGGGACACCACCACTGCTGCCACCCACGTTTGATATTCAACTGCACAACAAGGGACAGAGCTCTGACCCTCCCCATGGTGACTCATCGATCACCGTGTGACATGGCAGATATCAGGCTTTGTTTTTCTGTGCCCTGCTGGGCTGGGGCCCAAGTTCCCTGTGTGACAACATCATCTCCTCCCCAAGATGAAGCAGCTGCAGACCTCAGACCACCTCCGGGATCCCCGTCTCCGTGACTGGAGTGTTCCTGCCCAGGTGCCCACTCAGAAGGCCTCAGTCACTGCTGTTTCCTCCCCGACCCCTCTGTGTAGCCCCGCTGGCCTGCCATGTCTGCAGAAGCCACTCGCAGGGCTCGCTGCCTCCGGCTGTGGCCAGCTTGGCAGCCAGAGACCCTCCTGAAATGCTACCTGAGGTGCTGCACCTGCACTGTTGCCTGACTCCCCACTGCCTCTGGCGGGCCCTTTGGGTCAGGTCCCGGGAGGAGAGACGTGGCTCTGAGCCAGAGGCCCTCACACTCATCAGCCATGAAAATCAGGGTTCTCATAGAAGATAGGCTGTTTTCTTTCCTTTAAATTCACATAGTTGTTTACAAAGGTTTTCAGACACCTCAGGATTGCTTCCATGGGCCCCTCTGGCTTCCAGAAGGTTCCCTGCCCAGGCAGGGAGTGGCAGCAGCATGCGCAGCTCTGTCCTGCAGTTTATAGAGGATGTCCCAAGGTCCCGTCAGCCCTCCAGGCCCCAGGGTGGCTCCCGCTCACTACGTGGAGACACGCATCTCTCACTTTCACATGGCACACGCCATCCGGGCTTCGCAGAGTCCTTAGGTTTAGGGCAGAGGAACAGATTTAAGTGTGGTTACAGGCTATTTAAAGCTGTGAAATGACCACGCCTAGAACCCGGGGTCTTGAGCCACACTTTCCCTTACTAAAGGATACCCTCTGTCAACACCAACCACTGAGATGATTTTATTAATAGCTTTAAAAAGTGACCCTGGTGTCCACTGATTGTAAAAGTGGCGTTTCAGCAAGACCGACACAGTAGCCACCTGCCTCCTCCTGCACAGAGCCACCCCCCGCCTCATGTCCCAGTCTTAGCCTCTGACTCCCTGACCGCAGCCTGTGGCATGCCCTTTAATTCCAAAGAAGGGGTAGGGTCTCACAGTGTGGCTCGAGGGTGTCTGTTTGCTGACGGCAAACCACACAGGACGGCTACTAACGAGCAAGGTTGTGGTATGGGCTTGTCAACTGCACGAACTCTAGATCTGTAGTGCATTGAGGTCATTATTTATGTCACTGTGAAAGGATGTGCAGAGCTTCCCTAGGCAGTCACTCGTGATGCAGGGGGACACACATATCTCTGAAAGTCTGGCTGGCCAGCGGGCAGATCCCCAAAAGGCCTGGCTTCCATCATTTTTCGGTGACTGCCCTCAGACTCTTCAGTCTCCCTGAGTCGATCAGAGTTGGGAGTGGTGACTCACGTTAACAAAACTCAGGGCCAGTTTGCTAATTTTCCAGGTCAAGTGGGGAATCTCAGTGGACCAAACATCTGTGGAAGCCCCTGTCTCAGGACCTCCTCTTCCCTGTGGGCAGGCGATGCCAGAAGCCAATGAGTCCAGTGCTCTGTGCTGTGCGTGCAATGAGCACAGGAGATAGTGGTGTCTGAATGTTAGGTATCGGTCAGGCCTTGTCTGTCACCCTGACCCACCCCTGTCCACAAGAAGCTTGGCTCATTAGCACCTGGGCCCATCATCTTGAATTTCACCACTTAAGAGATCTGTACCAGGGACACTGCTGGAAGGGTAACGCCCCTCAGACACTCCGTTCCGTATGTTGCATAGCTGTTTGAGCCAAAAAGCTAACTGCCTCTCACCATTCACCTTCCCCACCTCCTTTAAAGAACAGAAGCCACTGAGCTTTCGCCCAGTGTGTGGCCAACATCTAGGGAGACTACATTTTCCAGCCTGCCTTGCACTTAGCCATGGCCAGGTGACATCCAATGGGATGAGAGCAGGTGTGCAAGGTCTGGCTCAGTGACATTTAAAATGGCATCTCTGCGTGCCACACTTTTCCTCCCTTCCCACCAGCTCGAATGCAGCCAGGCCGGAACAAGGCAGCTTGGCTGTACTGATGGAGACGACGCTTTGAGAAGAAACGTTTGTGCTGTGGTTCTTGTTCATGCACGTGCATTCACTACACATATGTGCACACCATTTCCTGCTGCCAACATGCGCGCCCGAAAAGCCGTGTTCTAGTCTCGTGACACTTTCCAGAAAAACCTTCTCTCCTCTCTTCTTTTGCTGCAGGAACATCCTTCTCTGCTTGTTTTCTCTGTGCTAATTTTATGCTGCTTCTCCCACTTTTCTCCAAAATATATCTGCTTAGTGGCTGGGGCAGGAAGGGGATGGGACATCAAGGGACACTAATTGGGACAGCTTCTGGCCCTGGCATGGCCTCCTTTTCCAGGAAAGACCATGGCAGAGCCTGGTGAGTCTGAGGGTGTCAGGTGTGTTCCAGGAGAGTCTACCTTGTGGCAGAGGCTGGGGGCTGCTGCTGTTTCCTGTAGGCACCTGTGAGACAGTTCAAGGGACTTGGCCACCAGCATCTCTGACACTCCCCCTGGCTGGAGAGCCTGACCAGCCTGTCCCCAGCTCAGTGCGCTTGTCCTGGCCCTGGGAGGGGGTTGCTCACCTTCCCCGGCTCCTTGCCCTCTGGCCCAGGGAAGCAAGGTCTTTGACAATTACTTTGCAGGCTTGCATGATAGTTTCCCTTTCTTAGAATCCTGGGTGGTTACTAAACCACCATCCATGGTGGGGGGGTGCTCCCTGTCCTCTGGCCCTGAGATGAGCCAAAGAGTTGGTTCCAGGTCCTGATGTCTGAGTAATTTAGGCAACAGCCCAAAGAGAGTGAGTTCTGTTCTCCGTGGAATAGCAGGATTACCCTGCAGTCTTGATTTAGACGTGTAATTAATCTTGTTCAGCGTTCTCAGGGCCCAGCTAATCACAAATCCCTTTGGCCTCTCAACTTCAAAGCCCAATCCTCCCTCCCTCCCCTCCTCCTTCCTTCCTTTATTTTTTTCCTATTCCTTTACATCGGGTCAAGTGTAGGTTGTAGAAAAAGCTGGCTCTGTTTCCTTGTTTCATAAATATGAGGCCAAACTAGGTCATTCGCTTTTCAAATTCCTTTATGTGGATCAAAAGAGTCCATGAAACCTCTGGCAGGATAGTACCAAAAAACCCCTTCGAATTGACTTTTTTGCTTGTTTGTAACTTCCTAACCAGGAGATGGAGTGGAAAGGAAGCCACCTTGACCTCCGGCCCCTCTGGCTGCTCACTTCTCTGGCTGCCTCCTGCTCTGGCTCCCTAGCGGGTGGGATGCAGCTTGAGCTCTGCACTGCTGGACAGCTCCCCTCTTAGCTCAGCCTGTCCCTCCTCTGCTGCCCAAGTCATCTCCCGCGACCTCCCCTAGCAGGGCGGGCTCTAGGACCGTTCTTGAGGGGCACAGGCGAGGAGCCTCATCAGCCAACATGGAAAACTGAGACATCCCAGAACCGCTGGGGCTGAGGCTCTCGTGGGACGAGGGGCTCTTCTGCTCAAGAGGATTGGGGTGGGGGTGATGTTGGCTGAAGGCGATTTAGGTTAGGGCTTGGGACAGGGAGGAAGTCCCTGGATTCGGAGGAGGGTTTCCCAAATTGTAGCCCCCCAGGTCATTCAGCACTCACCTGTGAGCTTGTTCAAATGCAGATTTCTAGGCCTTGCATGTCCTGCAGGTGACACCACTGGCCTGGGAACCCACGTTTCTAATGTACAGGCCCCCCCCATGCCCTCCCTACTGTGCCTGGAATTCCCATGCTGGGGTAGGGGGGTGTCCCTCCTGGAGACCTTCCCTGTGCTGGCATAGCAAGGACACCTCCAGGGACACTGTGTTGGCAGCTGGCCCCATGGCTGTGCTTGTTCTCTGCACAGCTGGAAAGAGGAAATATAACAGTGGTGTCCCCAGGGAAGGGATGGGCAGGAGGACATGTTAGCTGATGGGTCGTGGATCCCTGAGGAGCTGTGGGTAAAATTCAGAAGATCTACGAATGTGGAAAGAAAGCAAATTCCATCTTTGTTTCTCACAGCCTCGGAATCGAATTTTGCATTACCGTTGACCCTGCATTGAGGTGCACCACGGTCCCTTCCCGTGGACACGCTGGGGTTTTTACCACAGTACAGCTGTCGCAGGCGTCTTGGGATTTTGAGCTTTTGGAAATTCTTAGGCCCTCTCCTGAACTGCTGTTTAAGATGTTAATAAAGAAGCAGAGATATTAACAAGTTACAAATACATTTTAAAACTATTTTGACAACTGTTTCAGTACACTTGGTTCCCATTTTAATTCGATGTATTTGATTTAATGCATAGAAGCATTCTTCTGAGAAGGGGTCCTTAGGCTCCACCTAACCCACAAAGGAGTCCGGGGCACAAAAAGGTTAAGACCCCTCCCCAGCCACGAAAGGAAATAACTCTTCACCAGGCACCATCGCCCTACAGAGCTCGGGCTCTTGTAGCCTTTATGTGGCATGTTCCCAACACCATGCGACATGGTGTCGTCCTGCACGCTCTGGGGTCAGGGGTCGGGCTCAAGTCTGGCCGTGTGCCCTGGAGCAAGTCACAGGAACTTTTCGAGCCTCAGTTACTCCACCTCTGAAGTAAGGTGCTCCCCTGCCAGGGCCGCGCTCGGTCCACAGTGACAGCAGCCCTTTCCTTTGACAAGTGGAGCAGACGCAGAGGGGAGGCAGGGAGGGAGTTCTCCTGCAGTGGAGAGAGAGGGACGTAGGGAGGCCTTGCAGATGATGTGCATGTCAGACTGTGGAAGGGATACTCGCTGAGGTGGGCAGAGGTGATGAAGGGCTGGGGGGACGTGTGTGTGGGTCACACGTGCAAAGAAGGATGGTGGATGTCGTGGGGGTGGGCAGGCGGCAGATAGGTCCCCACTGACAAAGGGGCTGCCGCTGTCCCAGGCTAAGCTGGTCCCTAGAGACACCTGCCATGTGGGAGCTTTATCCAGAGCTGTCACTGCCCGCACACACGGCCCCAATGGCTTTGCTCCAGGCAGGGATGTCCCTGAGAGGGGCACTGGGCGGTGTCCTGGGGCAGCGCTCCCTGCTCTGGGGCTCCTGCGGAGGCTATTCCTGTCTCTGTTTGCTCTGTTTGCTCAGGCACGACGGGTGGCAGCCTGGACTTGGTCACTGAAACCAGAAGGATGAGTGGGCTTATGACAGCAGCACCTCGCTCCCCAGGGTTTGGTGTTCAGTCCTAGCCTGAACCGCAGAGCCTTTACGCCGAGTGTCAGGGGACACTCCACTAACACAATCTTGGGCTCCCCAGAAGCAGGCCCTGACACAAGGCTTTGGGGACAGCACTTTATGTGGAGGTGATCCCAGGAAACACAGAAGGGGGTGGGGGCGAGGCCACTGCAGGGGACCCCAGGACAGCATATGGGGCACACCTCAGAGCTGCGCACGAGGCGCCAAGGGGCCAGGGAGAAGGTCCTCAGCGTGCCCAGGAACCTCGGCTTGGCGAGAGGGCAGGCAGCCTCGGCACAACAACGCGCCTCGCGGTGCTCTCCTTTCTTATTCAGACAGATGACCGAAGAGGGACCCATTTGAGGTACACATCTGATTTCCAAATTTTCAAGGTGTCTGTGGCCCGTGGACACATTTCCTCACACCCACCCAGAAGTCCACCCAGCGGCTGGCAGGCGGGTCACCCAGAGGAGGACAAATCCACGACAGAGGGCATTAACGCCGGCTCTGAGAAAGGAGGGAAGGGCCAACCCCATCCACTGCAGGAGGCAGCACCGCGGGCAGTGGGGACTCTGAAACAGGGCCCCGGGAGAGAGGGGCACGTCAGGGGCAGGTGGGGCTCCTGGAACACTGGAACATTCGGCTCTGCCAGCCCTGGCCATTCTTAGGCTGGTGCACAAATCACATCCCTCCGCTGAGATGTGGCTCAGTGATGCCAGCGTTGGGTGCAGTTGACCCAGAGCACGGCAGCTGCTGGGGCCCTTGCAGCCCGTGTGCTCCCCTGAGCAGCTCCATGGGGTCAGTCGGGGACACGGGAGATTTGCTCCAGTGAGGAGTTGAGGGAGGAAAGGGAAGTGGCCAGCCCCATGTCCTAGAGGCATGGTCCACTGGCTGGAGGACACGGCTGCAGGGCTTTGTCAAAAGGTGTTTCCAGCGGATCCAGACACAGGCCAGCACCACAGGCAGCAGTGTGGCCACACCGAGAGGCTGACCTGTGAGTGGACTGTGAGCCTGAACAGTAGAGCTGGGTGGTGGTGACAGCCCCAGGAAATGGGGTATCTTAGGCTGCGTTTGCCCAGGGCAGACCCTGACACAGGTGGGGGAAGCAAGGGTTGAGCTGGAAGGGGTCCAGGGGGCTGTTGGAGACAGGGGCAGTGAGGGAGGAAGGGAAGGGGACAGCCATGAGCAGAGGGTGGGAATAGGCCACCTACCTCTGTGGCAAACGGGACTGAATCCTGCAGGACCTCAGCTCTGCCCTGCAGGAAGCACAAGGGAGCCTTGACCACTGCTATCTGCATGGGTCAGGGCCACTCTCAGGGTGCTTGTGGCTGTCTTGTCTGTGGGCAGAGCAGGCCCCAGTTCCAGAGAAAGCCCCTGAGCAGAGAAAGGAGGTGCGGGCTGCTTGGCCGCAGGGGTCTCGGGGAGCTGCCGGTTTCTGCTCCTTGGGGCACCCCATCTAGCCTGTGGGTCTTCTCACCGGGCAGCAGGAGAGTGGTGCCCTGCCTGCCTCTCACCGGCCATGCGGTGTGCAGGCCACGTCTCCTCTCTGATACCCACTCCCGCCTCACCTGGCTGCCGAGGGGTTCATATGCGACGACACCTGGGGCATGGGTGCCCCATAAATGTCAATACCGGGTCATTATCATGTTCTCTGGGTTAGAACGAAAGGGCTCATTGTCCTGCAGTCGATTTCTAAACCATCTGTAAGAGCAAGGAGCCACTGCCCTCGCCTCTGTCCTTGAGACGTGAAGCGGAGATTGTTTTACTGGAAGTGCCACCGTGTAATCGCCTGCCTGTGGCCGCCAGCGGCCGTTCACTCGGCTGCATGGTAGAAGAAGATGTTTGGTGGAGGAGGAAGGCTAGGCTTAGGCTGAGGCCTCACGCGCCTCTGCTGACCTCTGTGCCTTGGGTGAGCGGTGCCTCAAGGCTGGTTCTCACAGTGGATGAGGTTCCCAGTCGCTGATCTGTCAGGCTTTTCAGCGAATCACTTGCCTCTTAGTCTCGAGGCTTCCTTTCCTCTCCAGGCTGGTCCGTGTCTTGACTCTGTCTGTGCTCACATCTGTTCTTCCCTCGCCTCACCCTACATTGGAGTTTCCATCTGTCATTCTTATATGAAACTTTGGGTCAGTGCTGCCAGGAGCACAAATGACCAGGTGGCAGTCTCAACTCCCAATTCAGTGGATCTATTCCTGTGTCCCTCAGTGGAACATCTTCTCTTGGGAGCTAAGACCTTTGAAACAGCTGAGCTTAAAGTTGTGCAATGAGTGGCAAAAAGTCTGTTATGGAGTGTGACAGATGAGGAAAGCCACCACCATGTGATTCTACGGGCTTACGTCTGTGTGAGCTAGAACGCCACTCCTGGTGCCAAATACTGGAGTGTCAGGGCCAATCAGGAAGCCAGAAACCACACGGGCTGTTTTAACACAGAGTGTAAACTAAGGACATGGTTAGCCATACGTCATGTTGGAGGAGCATCTAGTGCCCAGGTGGGCATCACAGGCCTCCCGGTGGGGGGACCCCAGCACTCCCAGCCACTGTGCTCACTGCACTGACATAAGGCACAACTAGAAAGTCAGGGTGTCACCTGGCCATCGGCTGTCTGGTTAGATTAGCCAGAAATGGTCCTCCATTTGGGTACAACCTAATTCTAGTGTTAGTAGCAGCTGTTTAATAAGCATCAGCTCTGTGTGCAGTATCGTGTTCCCGTATTTCCATCAGCAAACTTAGTGAGTAGGCACTGCTCTCCCAGTCTGCAGGGAAGTGGATCAGGACAGGCAGAGCTTGTCTGTGGAGCACTGGGGTGGGGGCACAGAAAGTTCCCAGAGGATCTGGCAAAATAGGTGTCTGTGGTGGACAGACGCTAAGGTGGTCCTGACCTCCCTCCTGGTGGTCACATCTGTGTGTGACCCTCTTCCCTGAAAGTGCGTGGGACCTGTGCCTTCTAACTAGAACATGTGAAGTGATGGAAAGTCCTTCCTGTGCTTCTGTGACATTGTGTAAGACTCTGTCTTGCTGGAAGACTCGCTCTTTGTCACTTGCTGGATGTGGGGAAGCAATGAACCATGTGGTGAGAAGGTCTATGGGGAGGGTCACCTGGCGAGGACCTGCTGACAGCCTCCATGGTGGAAAGTGGCCGCCCACTGACAGCACCAAGCCAGGGCCCTCAGTCTTGCAGCTGCGAGGAATGAATTCTGCCAACAACTCAAGTGAGCTTGGAAGTGGCTCCTTCCCCAGTCGAGCCTCTTTTGAGACACAGCCCTGGCCAACACCTGTGCTGCAGCCTGGTGAGACCTGACCAGAGGACCCAGGTGAGCCCCGGCCAGACTCTTGACTCACAGAAACCATAAGATGAAAATGTGTGCTGTTTTCAGTTGCTAAGTTTGTGGTGATTTTTTGTGCTACTGCAGATACAAAAATTAGTTCAGTAATTGAACTGATACAGTGTTCAATTAATGTGAGTGCAGGGGTGAATGAACACATACATGATCATTCCTGGTAGCTTAGCATTTCTGGGCTCCTTGGAAAAGAGGGAAAGAGGCCAAGAGAGTGGGAGGGAGTGGAAGAACCAGGCCCTGCTGGCTCTGAGGTTTTGTTCAGGCTGGTCCTTCTGCCAGAGGTGGCCTAAGTGACGGTGAGGAACGCTGCTGCCGGGGCAGAGGCGGCTTCATGCCCTAAGCGTGTTTTACTCTGTTTCTTGTGGCACTGGAGGTTCCATTATCCACAATCCATTCTCTCGGCTACTAATGTTTTCTCGGTCTTACGGGTCTCTTGTCACTACTAAGAAGTGGTGGAATTGTGAATCAGGACTATTTCATGACAGTTTTAGAGGCCCAACTCGGCACCAGGAAATACACTTAGGCAACAACGAGCAAGATACCTGTCCTACGCTCCATGGCTTGTACATCAGTAGCAGAGACAGATGTGAGAACCAGCAGCTGTGATACACCGGTGGGGGGGCGGCAGGAGGCGAGGCATGCCGAGGGGTGGGCCAGAGAAGGAGGGGCTCTTTCCCCTGGGAAGGTGGGGATGGGGGAAGCCTCCCTGGAAGGTCCACTTTGAACCACATAAGAGCATATGATGTGCCCTGGCCTTTAAGAGAGAGCGAGGTGCTCTGGGTAGAGGGAAATGAGAGTGTTCAGGCTGGATGAGGACAGGACTGATGAGCACACAATGTCGCCCTGGCCTCACTCTGACCCCCTCAGCTCGGGGAGGCCCCACCCAGTGTGAGTCAGATATCGGGGCAGAAGCCCCCACCAGAGGAGGCTGGGGACCAGCATCCAGTCCTGGGACCACCCTGTGGCCACTGAGGGGACACGTTATCCCCATCGTTTCTTCTAGAGGAGTCCTGGCCTCCCTAGAAAGGCTGGCCCAGATCAGGGCTGTGAGATGGGCTGAAAGGCAGGTCAGAGGAGTCCTTTCAGGACATTCACATAAAGGTGAGGTTGCAGCTGAACTTAATTCCAGTCCACTAAAGCCATAAGGACAGGGGAGCTTTTGCTGTTCTGACTTTGTCCTTAATGGGCAGCCAAGTGACAGGCTGTGAATGGCCTGTCCCCTGATCTGAAGCAGTGCAGAACGTTTCTGGGAAAACAAACAAATGCGGATGAAAAATAAATGCCGAGTGTTTGAGCCTTTGATGGGCCTGCTCCAAGGGACGGGGGAGGAGGTGGGCAGGCCCTGGCGATGGGTGAGGCCGACGCCGTCAGAGGCTGCACCAGAGTCACCCACAGCATTTGCAACTGCAGCGCAGCAGGACAGACGGCCACCGAGGAAACAGTATACGAGGACTTAATAGAAAGATGTAGTGCCATGTTGCTGCCATTGGCAGTAGTGCATATAAATGCATGCTCATTTCCATTTTCCTTCTCTTATTAATTTTATACTCAGGTGTTGCTCAGCTGGCGAATTTCTCTTTTTCCTGAAGACTCTGCCTCCCCCTGTCCAGGGGTTTGGCTGGACACCAGGCTTTTGGAAGGATGAATATTTCACCATACAATCTGGCGTAGCTTGGAAGTCATGGTAAGGAACTCTTTTAAGACAGCAGCAGAAGGTTTGCTGGGATGCGGGAGGGTAGGGAAAGGAAGGGCTGGGAGTCAGGGAGAGATAGAGGGCATTGGGAGACATCTCCCTACCAGAGTGGAGGCAATGGCCACATTTCTATTCACATTTACCCTTTTGTTGGGAGGGGATGTATCATGGTCCAGGGGATTGGGATATATTTTCTACTCTTTCTCCAAATTTGCAAGTGATTGGGACTTCTAGACTTTCACCTGGACATAGTCCCTCAAAACGTCTCAAGTCTCTTTCCGTACCTGTAAAATGGGGATAAATAATCTCTACCTCACAGAGACTTATTTTGAGGCAAAATAAGATAATAAATGTGCACGGTACTTTGAAAGGGATAAAGTAGCCGTGACAACCTGCTCTAATGTGTATTCCTATGAAACAGCTGGCAAGTCAAGCCAGGAGGGCTGTGTCATCGAGAGCAGTTGGGGGCCTCCCACCCTCCCTGCCCTGCTTGGCAGGTCCCACCTTGACTCCAGATGCAGTGCCCACCCCCGCAAGCAGCCCACCCCACAGGGGTCATTCACTGGGACCCAGCAGAGGGCACTCAGCTTCACTATAAACACTGGCTTGTCCTGCACAACCCCCTTGGACAATTTCGGTTTATTGCAGCAGAAATTATCTGCGGTTGTGGCGAAGGACAGTGACCTTGGCAGCCCAATGTCGGCATTTGACAAGGCGAGTCCGGACACCCTGCTGTTCCTGGGCTCATGAGCTGGGGAGGTCCTGTGAGCTTTTTTCCTGCTTACTCCTCTGTGGGACTTTGTGGGACAAAGAGGCTGCAAAATGGCTTTAAGACAGCCCCCTCCACCTGAGTCCCACGGTGTCTTCTTTCCTATGCTTCATTCATCCATTCATTTATTCAAGCATTTCCAATGTACAATGAGGCTATAAAAGTCAGGTGGCCAGGTGTGGGCAGGGGGAATGGAGGTGGGGAGAGAAATAAGGTAACTTATTCTGGACACATCGACTATTCAGTGAGCACTTGGATTACTGAGCTACCAATAGGATCACCGTGGGATGGTTACGGCCTGACCTTGAAGATGGATGGACAGGTGGATTGGAAGCCCTACTGTGGTGCCATCTCCTCTCCTGCCCACTGGGGGCAGTGCTGCCTGGGGAAGGAGCTGGAGCTGGTTCTGTGGGGAGCCAGATCCCCTTCATGCCTCTGCCCCGTGGCTCCTCTTTCTGGGCCAGTTCTGGTCCTCCCCAGCAGAGCACACCTGCTGCAGTGATGTGCAGGAGTGCAAGCACACAGCCGGTTCTTCCCCCTGATGGCTCGTGCTGATCTGCCTCACCAGGGAGGGGAGCAACGGGGCAGCAAGTGCAGACAGGGTGGGTTCTTGTTGATCTCTTTGACTGTCCTGCCCCTGTGATGTACGACATCAGGGACACACATCCTGGGAAAGAGAGACGGGGACCTGAGCACCAGGTGAGAGCAAGGCAGGACTTACCCTGGAGACTGCGTGCAGCAAGGGTGGGATTTATAGAGTCGCTTCCTTTCCACGAAAGCCCCGGAGGGAGCTATGCTGCCGGTGACTCCTTTGCTTCAGGAAGAAACAGTAGATAAAGTAGAGAAACACCAGGAGCTGGGGAAAGCTTATTTTGATGCATAGACATTTCCAGTAAAAGTAGCAGATGAGTGTGGGATTTAGGCTGGGCGGCTGGAACAATTGAAAATATCTTTAAAAAGACACAGCCAGTTGAAAAACTAGAACAAATTAGATATGGCAGGTAAAAGCCTTGCCATAAAGAACTGGCAGCTGTCACAACCTTGAACTTCTAGGGCAGAGCCAGCGCCTGACCAGGATGCACGGGAGGCTGGCAGCGGCCAGGGCCAGGGCTAGGGCTGGGGACCCGGGAGGCAGGCACTCCTAGGAGGGGCCTCGGGAACCTGCAGAGTGTGGAGACCTGGCAGGTTTCTCTGGGCACGTGGGGCTCTGCACCCTGACTGCTCCACGACACACTGCCACGTTGAGAGTCACAGGTGGCCACGTCATGGGGTCCAGCTCAGGTGGGGGCCCAGGGACTTCCATCAGCAGCTCGTGCTGCCTCACTGGTGGGTGCTCAAATCAGGCATGGGTTTGAAACTCAAGAAAACCTGAAGCAAACCCCAAAGCTAGCTCCCAGCCCTCCTGGGGGTGTCATTCAGGACTCTGAGGAAGGGGAGGAGCAGGGGTCCATGGGCCTGTGAGGCAGGTCCTCCTCATGGGTGGCTCAGTGCCCAGAGCCTGTCCCCTGGGTATCCACTCAGATCCCAGGATGGCCTTGCCTGTGGACAGCTGTCTCCAGCCACACAGTGACCCCATGGGGACTGTCCCGTTCCTCCTGGTTTTCTCTGGTTCTGTGGTCCCCACTTCCCCGCCTATGGTTTCTTTTTGGCAGTCTGCGAAGCTGACAAATCTCATTCAGGCAGAGCACTCTTCCCTCCAGCACCTTGATGATCAAGAGTCACCTGCACCTTATACTTGTATACTTATAAGGCAGAGTTGCTCTTTCTCCTGCAAAGGTGCTTCATGGAAACTGTGGGTCTCGGAGCTGAGGACACACCCAGAGCAGACTTGCCTGGCCCCACCCTCGGACTTTCTGCCATATTAGCAGCTCAGTCTGGACCCCGAGGGCTGCCCTGCTCTGGGCTCTCATGCAAGGACAGGAGAAGGAAGGGAAAAAGGGCCTGGGGCTGGTGACAGAGACCATCAGGGGCAGCAGAACTCAAGACAGCTACAGTTTGACAGAAGAAACATCAGAGGGCCATCCTTGGGTCTGGAAGTCTTCATGGGTACAGGGAGGCACAGCAGAACAACAGCGCTGAGCACCTGCGCCAAGTTCAAAGGGAACAGGTACACTCCTGCCAAGGCACGTAGTTATGGCTGTGTTCCCCACTGAGAAGACTGCAACTACACGCATATCATATATATTAACTATATAACTAGAAAAATAATCAGATGAGGGTCTGTCTGTGTAGGGTGCTGGAAGCAGGAGGTGCTGCAGACCTGAGGAAAGGTCCCCTGGCTGGGCATGGGGGCAAAGGGGTAGTTTACTCTCTGCCTTCCGGAGCTGAGCCTGGACTTCCAGCCCTGGGGTCCAGCTCTGTCGTTGGTGATCTGTCCCCAGTTTTCTTCCTCATGGTTCAGGTGAATGGGTGCTCCCAGCCAGTCCCAGCTTCCAGGTGCTCTGCAGTTCAGAGGAGCTGGCAGGTGGCAGCTGCTGCACCCACGGCAGCACTGCGGGCTTCATCAGGGCATCCTCGTGCACCTGCCGTCCAGCAGACCTTCTCCCCTGCCCGTGGAGGACAGTCTGGGAATCCCAGAGCCTCTCTACAAGGTGGACACATGGAGGAAAACCTGGCCCCAAGCCCCACCCATCCAGCCTGGGATGTTGATGTGAGTGCTGCCTCTGCCAGGGCAGGCACTCTGCCCTGGTGCTGGTGTCCCTGCCTCAGCTTGGTGGCACGTGGGAAGCAGCGCCAGGGCCCCAGATGCTCTGCTCCTCAGCCCGGAAGGCAAGTCTCATCCAGGAAGTTCAGGCAGCCAGTACCCTGGGCCCCGAGGAGCCTCAGTTGCCAGCATTCTCTCTCGGTCCTCATTGCTACAGGACACTCCAGGCTGTCTTCCCCCCACCCCCTACCCCGTCCCTGGCCTTGCACACACGTATGGATTGAATGCACAGAAGAAAGAATGGGTGATCGCTTACAGTGAGGAGGAACCA
Organism: Propithecus coquereli; assembly: GCF_000956105.1. Classification (NCBI taxonomy): domain Eukaryota; kingdom Metazoa; phylum Chordata; class Mammalia; order Primates; family Indriidae; genus Propithecus; species Propithecus coquereli. The sequence goes on along the minus strand of NW_012150385.1, from coordinate 896,594 downwards.
GGCAGCCAGCAACATCTAAAGCTGGAAGAGAACTTACAGAGGGTTCCCTTGGAACCCCTTACTCTGTCTGCTTGGGTCCCTCTTCCATGTTTGCTGGAAAAGGGGCTGGGAACTTGTCCAGTGTTGGCAGGAGTCTGTGGGGGCTTGAGGGTGGGTGGGGCAGATCTTGGCTCGCTGCAGGAGTTTAGTGTAGCTTCAATCACTTACTGGAAGATTCCGCTGCTCTCCTGAGTCCTCAGGCTGAACCCTGGAGTCTTCCACGATCCACGTTTTAACTGACGACTCGTGTTGATTTCTCTGCTCTACTTCTGGAAATGGTTTTAGACTTGGGGGGATGGTTTGGTGGAATCCTACAAGAACAGATGTGCATTGCTTCCTTTCTGCATGTCCCGTGACTGTGTCTGAGAGCTTCCGTTGCTACTGAGAGGACAGACAGCAGAGAGCTTTACAATTCCCTCTGCAAATGTGCTTGTTTGGAATTTAGTTCCACGTTGGGTGATGTGTCTCAACTCTGCAAAAATCAATGAACTTCAAGGCCTTACATTAGACCAAGTCTCTTGGAAATTCAGTGTTGAAACCCCTTTTGCACATATTCTTTCAGAAATCTGAGAACCAGATAGTTGGAATTCTCTTTGTGGCCTGTTTTTATGTTCAGCCACTTGGAAATTTAGCACATGGTGGGAACTCAAATAGCATGGTGGGAACTCAAATATTTTGTTTAACAATTGTAGAATCATTAGTTTCTGTACAACTATGAGGTCAAACTATTAAAAGACCCTCTAGGTATGGGCCTTAAGGGGATTAAAAACATGATTCTGTAGAACATGATTCTATAGAAACAATGTTGCCTCTGTTGTTTCTTCTAATGTTTTATTCTACTGATACTCTATCACATTCTAATGTTGCTTCTAATGTTGTATTGAACGGGCATTGTTTCATCGCCTGATTCCAAGAAGCAGAAGTAGAATGGGAAACGAGTGCCTCCACTCTTGGAAACTCACTAGATTCATGTCACAGAGCCACTGGGGTGGGAGGATTTGTGCTGCCAGGGAGGTGGTTAGAGCTAGACAGAGACCGGAAGCAGCTTGCTGGAGGAAGCTGTGAAAGTGATCGTTATCCGCTGGGGATGCCAGAGAGGGACAAACATTCTCAGAGATGCTGCGTCAGGGCTGCTGGTCACCAGTGCCATGAAGGATGGGAGCTGCGGTGCCTCCCAAGATGGTCTGCAGGCCACGCATAGGTGACCAGGTGACCCGGTCCTCTACTGACCCCTCACCCTGGTCAGCACAGAGTTACAATAAATACCACGTCATGTCACACTCAGCCCTAGCGTGAGGGCAGGCAGGCCAAGTGTCTACGTTTCTGCAGCATTTGCCTGAAATATATCGGAGTCTAGCTGTCCGAGGGGCGTGAGGTGTCCAAATGCCCCTTAGAAAGCTGATTAAAGGTTTCTTTTCTCTCTTCTGAAGAAACAAGTCATGTTTCACCGGCGGATATCTGCAACTCATCCTTACAAAAGGGTTTTCACACTCTAAGCTGGCTCAAACGAAGTGAATTACAAATCACCGAGCCTTTTCCCGCCTTTCTTACACCTGGATGGAAAAACACCTCTTGTGTTTGACGAGCCGCTGAGAACCAGACTGGGTTTGCCCGTGTGTCATGAAGTGATTTCTACTTTTGGTTCTGAATGTGATGTGCGCTCAGAACCACCATGCTGTTGCCCCCTCTAGGGCAGCCGGGAGAGCGACTGCAGGGTGACCACTGGGATCGGGCATGTGGCAGCCCCAGCCAGGCCACACAATGGGCCCTGGCTGAGCGGGGTTGGAGCTGGCCCCTGGAAGGGGTGGAAACCACTTTCCCTCCAGCATCTGCAATGTCTGCAGTTGCGGGATTGCCTCGGAGAGAACTTGGCTGAGATTTTCCTGGATAGGAGTTCTGAAACTTTTCCAAATCATTAGAAAAAGGCTGCCCAAGCGATTTCATAGGAAAGAAGCAGCCTGTGGGGTTTGCACAGGCACTCGCCGACTCAGCAGCGCGGTGCAGTGCAGATCTCAGGTCCTCCTGCGGCTCTGTGAACTTGGTAAGGGACCTATCTTCCACCATTGCCTCTGCGCATTCGGATAATGGCTCCTCGTGGAACTACTGCGTGGATTTGGCAGAGTTATTGCCAGCAGAGCTCTCAGCTCTCTTGGGCACGTCGTGAACACTGTGTGCATTTTAATTCCTTGAATTCTCGAGGACGCACAGTAGGCACTGCTCCTTTCTTCTCTCGGAACTCACCCAGCCGCAGGGAGAACGAAGCCAAAATCAGCCTCTTTTTGATGAATTAGGAACAAGTACCCCCTGCCCCAGCCATATAGCATCTTCCCCACCTTGCTCCACCCCAGGGCCTTGGCACCTGCCGTGTCTTCCCATGTGTCGCACTTCCTCACCTGCTCACCTGTCACATCTTTTTTCTCCTGCCGCTGAAGGAGAGCCCCAGCACGTCACCCTGTGTGTGCCTCTACAGAGCCCCATCAGTGCCTAGGACAGCGCCCAGCTCATGTGAGCACGGGGTAAATGTCTGCTGTTGTTGTTATTAACATCACGTCTGTGGGATGAAGGAACAGGGCCAGAGGGCACCATGAAGTGGCAGAATGTACCAACAGCACTCCCTGCCTGGATCTCCGGCCTTGTCTGGACATTTCACATCAGGTACGTTCAGGCTCCTGCTCTTGGAAGGGCATCCAAAGGTTGCTTCTCTTTGCCCTGATGCATTGCAAGAGACTTTAGATTCATGATGCATTGCATGTGTGGCGTAGCTGGATCCCGCACAGACGGAGATACAGATGTGCACGTTCGAGGAGAGCTAAGCTAGTGAGGTCAGGGCGTGTTATGTTATGGTGAACACACATGCGTACACCTGCACACACACAGACACACACAGGGACACACACAGACACAGAGACACACAGACACACACAGGGACACGCACAGACACAGAGACACACAGACACACACACAGACACACACAGACACACACGCAGACACAGAGACACACAGACACACACAGAGACACATGCAGGCACACACACAGACACACAGACACACAGACACACACAGGGACACACACACAGACACACACACAGACACACAGACACACAGAGACACACACACACAGACACCCACAGAGACACACACACAGACACCCACAGAGATAATCAGAGACACACACAGACACACACACAGACACACACACAGACACACAGACACAGACACACACAGGGACACACTCACAGACACACACACAGACACAGAGACAGAGAGACACACAGAGACACATTCACAGACACATACACAGACACCCACAGAGACAGAGACACACACAGACACACACAGACACACACAGAGACACATACAGACACACACACAGACACACACAGACACACACACAGACAGACACAGAGACAATCAGAAACACACAGAGAGACACGTGCATGCTGGGCTTAGAGACATCCATCTGCGTCCCACATACAGGCTTTGAAATGCCCCCGCCCCTCCCCCCCC
>NW_012150385.1:888003-890386 GCF_000956105.1 Propithecus coquereli | reverse complement strand
GGCAAGAACAAACCCCCACACCTGCCAGATCCCAATGTGCAGGGGGGACCCAGGGTCCCCTGCAGCAGCACAGTGGGGATCAGGGAACTGCAGGAGTGGAACCTCGGGGCATCTGGGGGCAGCTGACAGCGCATGGCTATTTCCCCACAGGATTTCTTCTTAATCCACCCAAGAAGAACTTGTTATAGGCAACATAACCAAACCTAGAGACAGTAAAAGGCCCGGAAGGCGGGACATGTGGGTTGGGAAGTGTGTGTGAGGGTGTGCGGGCGGGCGCTCTTTCCCGTATCTGTGTTGGAACTCAAGGCCAGCCTTCACCCCTTAATTCCTCCTTTCAGGTTTACACACAGGACCTGGGGTGGGGCAGGGCAGGGCGGGCAGGCAGGGCTGTGTCCCGTGGAGAAACAGCCCTGCCGCTGGCCACCTCCCTCTCCTGTGGGACCTGCCCCTCAGCACCAGGGAGCTGCATTCTGGAGTCACATCCTTTCCCTCCAGGGGCCTGGCCACCCTCGGAGATGGAGGAGACACGCTGGTGTGGCCAGCTGTGTCGCTCCAGCCACAGTTTCGGCTGGAGGAGAAGCCCGGGGGAGCTGTCAGTCTCCTGTGTGAATAGCACTCAGCATTTAAAACCCAATCTGAAGTGAGGGATGGGGAAGGGACCTGGCCCCAGCCACCATTCACATCCTTTGCCATTGGTCGAGTCTGGGGCTCTGACTGGGTGGCAGACACTGTGGCTAATGAAGGGGACAGAGAGGCTACAGCTCTCGAGAGTTGGATGAGATGGAGGGAGGCAGGCAGTGAAGAGGAAATGAGAGATTCCTGCCAGAAAGGGCCAGAATCATGCCGGGAGGCCTGGAGGCCGAGCTGCTGTCCACCGAGAAGATGCTCTCACGGCTTTCAGACACACGGGAGCTCCAGGTGCTGCCCACTGGTCTCACCGAGGGGCCTCACCACCCTGATGCCTGGTCCCACCCAGAGGGTCCGATTTACCTGGCTGGGTGTGGCCTGGGGAAGGCCTGGGTGTGGGTGTTTTGAAAGCTCCAGCAGTCAGGCCACTTGTTCCCCATGGGCCTGCCTGTGACTCTGAACCCGCCTCCCGTTAGAGTCATCGGAGCCTCCCAGTGAACTCCACTGACCTGCCTAAGCACTGGCTGAGAGCTGGGAAAGGCTCCTGCACATGGAAACAGTGAGAGAGAAATGCCAAGGCTTCACACCCCAAACAGCCTTTTACAATCTTGAACCCTCTCCTTACTTATAGTGAGAGTGAGAGTATTTCCTCTCACTTCTCTGATGAGTCCTAGCATTCTCTCCTAGATGATCTCTTCAAAATGTGAATATCTACTTACTACTGTGGTTCCTAGTCACGGGGGAGGCACATACTACCTAATAACACACCATGATCAAGTGGGTTTTACACCAGGGATGCACGGATGGTTCAACATACATGAATCAATAAATGTGATACATTACATAAACAGAATTAAGGACAAAAACCACATGATCATCTATATAGACATGGAAAAAGCATTTAATAAAATTCAGCATCATTTCATGATAAAAATCCTCAGTAAACTAGGCATTGAAGGCTACATATGACAAACCCACAGCCAACATCATACTGAATGGGGAAAGTTGAAATCATTCCCCCTAAGAACTGGAACAAGACAAGGGTGCCCACTGTCACCACTTCTATTCAACATAGTACTGGAAGTCCTAGCCAGAGCAATCAGGCAAGAGAAAAAAAAGCCATGCAAATTAGAAAAGAGGAAGTCTAAGTTTTCCCTGTTCACTGATCTTATATCTAGAAAACCCTAAGGACTCCACCAAAAAAACTCTTAGAGTTGATCAATGAATTCAATAAAGTTTCAGGATAGAAAATCAATATATAGAAATCAGTAGCATTGCTATACACCAACAATGAGCTAGCCAAGAACCAAATTAAGAGGGTCATCCCATTTGCAATAGCTGTAACAAACAAACAAACAAACAAACAAGGCAAACTAGGAATGTATTTAACCAAGGAAGTGAAAGATCTCTACAAAGAGAACTACAAAACACTGATGAAATAAATTACAGATAATGCAAACAAATGGACAAATATTCCATGCTCATGAACCAGAAGAATTAATATTGTTAAAATAACCATACTGCTTAAAGCAATTTACAGGTTCAATTATTAAAATACCAACATCATTTTTCACAGAATTAGAAAAAACAATTCCAGAGTTCATATAGAACCAAAAAGGGCCCAAATAGCCAAAGTAACCTTGAGCAAAGAGAACAAAGATGGAGGCATCATATTGCCTGACTTCAAATTATACTACAAGGCATAGTATACTATGTACACTACCAAACAGCATAGTACTGGTATAAACACATAGAT
>NW_012150385.1:884989-887843 GCF_000956105.1 Propithecus coquereli | reverse complement strand
GCTCCACCCGGCTGGTCCGAGCTCCTTCCCACGGGCTCTGTTTTCCCTTCTCGTGCCTCCCACAGCCTCCCTCCTGCTCTCAGCGTCTTGTTTGATGAAAGTGAACGTGAGACAGGTCGTGATCTGAAAACCAAGTCCCTACAACCTTGGGCACAGGACCTGAATGTGCCGCAGCCCTGAGCGTCCTCCTCCTCTCCTGGGCCTGGGGGGGCCTGGAGGCACAAATGACCTGGTTTGCAGATGCAGGTGGAACTGCTCCTGCTCACCAGTGGTGGGGCTGCCCCTACTGGCCCAGCCGTTTGCTAAAAGCCACCGTTCATTCTGTGCAGGCACAGGCTGTGCCTTGGAATCACCATCCTGGGAGGAGCATTTTCATTTCTGTCTCACTGATTAGTAAACCGAGGCTCAGAAAGGTTAATTAGCTTTCTCAGGATCACACACCTTATCTACAGCAGAGCTGAGATGGGGAAATGGTCCGCCCCAAATCCTATCCTCAACCCCTGTGCTAATACTGGAAATTTCTGCGAACAAACCGTATGAAACCACAACGAGTTGGAGATGCAGTGCAGTCTGGTAGAGGTTTGGGGTCAAGTTCTGTTGCCTCCACCTATGGCTGCAGGGAGGTCACTTTATTCCTCTGCGCCAGTAAAACAGAGAAAGGACACCTGGTGAGGTTGCCTCACAGAGGGGCCAGGCTGGTCGTCTGAGATGGAAACAGACGTGCTCGGGAAATTGTCAAGTATGTAAATATTCATTAGCATTATCATTAACCTTGGTGGTAACAGGATCTACCAACATTAAAAATGGAATGAAATTGCCCAGGAAATCCTTTAAAATAGTGTGTTCTTCCAGGACACAAATAATGGATAATCTGTTTTATAAACACACTTTTGGAAAGTGAGGTTCCCTGGGGCTGCGCTCTCACCTTGGCCGGGTTTCCTATACCCTCAGCATTGCCAAGGCGGCCATGGGACTCGCTGCCCGGGGGTCAGAGCACGTGGAGCCAGGATCCTGTGATACCAGGGCCCCAGCCAAGTTGGGGTTGCAGCCTCCTCACTGGAGAAATAAGGAGTCAGAGGATTTGCGGCTGATTCTCGGCCCACTCCCGAGACAATTGGGACATAATGACACCATCGATGTGAGGACAGAGGCTGCTCCTCTGCCCAGTAGCAGGAAGGGGGCAAACACACAGGCAGGACCCAGCTCTATGCAGTAGCTGCGTTTGACACTGTATCTTTCCACGAGTGTCCTTGTGGGAAGGGCAAGACCCAAACCCTAGTGCATGTCCCTAAACGTGTTCTCCCTGGTGCTGCACAGGGTCTCATGTGAGGGAAAGGATTTATGCGACAGGCCTCGTGCCAGGGACGCCGACAGCGTCGTGGAGTTAGCTGCACCATGGGGCTTACCCATGGGGCAAAAATAAAGCCACCGGGCATTGTGCCGTTAGGCCCTCAGTGAAAGCCGAGGGCATGGCACAGAATGTGACTTGGCTGATGCAGCCTGGGTGGGCAGCTGGCCAAGTCAGTTGATTCCATATGTCCACTAGAAAGTGCCAGTGTTAGCCTTAAGCTCTCCATTTCTATGAAGAAGCAAATTCGCCCTGTGGAAACAGCTCAGTCTCCCAGTCTATGTCTGTCAAACGAGGCAAATTCTCCCTCCTCACTTCCCAGTCTGAGCCACGTGGGCCCAGGGACCACCTTGGGGACCTGCCTCCTGTGTCTCCCACATCCCTAAGTTGCCCCTCAGACAGCGGTGCAGGCACACTTCCCCCGCTGTTCCCACACCACACCCCACTTCCTGTCCCATCGTCTCTGACCTCCTAAGAGGTCTCTCCTCCCTCTTCTCTCTCCTGTAGCTCCCCATGTGCTGCCAGCAGATCCATCTTGCTGAGACCTTGCTTAGGGCACACGATCCTCTGTGCGGAGCCCTCCGCGTTCCCCTGTGCCTTCTCAGTCCAGGCCTCCCAGTGGAGGGTCCCTCATTTCCCACCGGAGCAGGCAGCCCAGCCCCAAGCAGGAGATGCCCAAAGTCCCGGCAATAGCCAAAGGTGACCTGCCCTCCAGCCCTGCTCAAGCAGAGAGAGCTCCACGGTCCTGGAGTGGGGGTGGCCGCCTGACCAGAGAGGACATGGTACCAGGGCTCCAGCCAGCGGAGGCCACGGGACAGATTTACCAGGCGCTCTCCAGACCTGCTCCCCAGAGTGTGGGTCCGACAGCAGCAGAGGAGAGCGGAGCAAAGTCCTGGAAGGAAGAGGAGGTGTGCGGAGAGGCTGCTGCGCCCCTATCTAAGGAAGCCTGTCTGAATCTTCCCCACGTACAGACACTGGGGGTAGAGGGCTCCCCACTTGCAGGGCTTTCCAGCTCGAGCCGGCGTTCGGGAATTGAACAAGGGGACAGGCAGGACGAGCCCAGGGCTGCTGCTGAGCCAGCCAGGGGGCCTCAAGGATGTGGCTGCAGAATCCCAGTGGAGCTTGGCAAGAACAAACCCCCACACCTGCCAGATCCCAATGTGCAGAGGGGACCCAGGGTCCCCTGCAGCAGCACAGTGGGGATCAGGGAACTGCAGGAGTGGAACCTCGGGGCATCTGGGGGCAGCTGACAGCGCATGGCTATTTCCCCACAGGATTTCTTCTTAATCCACCCAAGAAGAACTTGTTATAGGCAACATAACCAAACCTAGAGACAGTACAAGGCCCGGAAGGCGGGACATGTGGGTTGGGAAGTGTGTGTGAGGGTGTGCGGGCGGGCGCTCTTTCCCGTATCTGTGTTGGAACTCAAGGCCAGCCTTCACCCCTTAATTCCTCCTTTCAGGTTTACACACAGGACCTGGGGTGGGGCAGGGCAGGGCGGGCAGG
>NW_012150385.1:861130-881689 GCF_000956105.1 Propithecus coquereli | reverse complement strand
TAAGTCATAGATCATCTTAGGCGTAGCAAAGGAGGCTAGGGACATATCAATAAAGGAGAGGTTAGCTAGTAAGAAGTACATAGGAGAATGCAACTCATGAGCCATTGTGCCCAGCCACATAGTGACGAGGTTTTTTAACAAACTGACATCTGTTAGCTCAATTAAAAATAAGAAAAATAAAATTTTTAATATTGTCTTACTTATTCCTTCTCTGATGCTCTTCCTTTCTTTATATATAATAGACTTGAGTTTTGGCCCATATTGTTTTCCTTTTCTCTGAAGAACTTTTAACATTTCTTCCAAGGCAGGTCTACTAGAAACAAATCGCCTCAGTTTTTGTTTTTCTGAAAAACACTTTACTTCTCCTTTACATTTCTGAAGAATAATTTCTCAGGGTACCGAATTCTTAGTTTTTTTTTTCCTCTCAACACTTTAAATATTTCATTCCATTCTCTTGCTGCTTGAGAGGTTTCTGAGGATAAGTTGGATGTAATCCCTATCTTTGCTTCTCTATAGGTAAGAATTTTTTCCCTATGGCTTCTTTCAGGATTTTGTCTTTATCTTTCATTTTCTGCTGTTTGAATATGATATGCCTAGGTGTAGGTTTTTTTTTGAAGAGGGATTTAATACTGCATGGTGTTCTCCGAGCTCCCTGAATCTGTGGTTTAGGGTCTGACATTCATTTGGGGAAATTCGTAGGCATTATTACTTTAAATATTTCTTGTGTTCCATTCTTTCTTACCCTCCTTCTGCTATTCCCATTACACGTATATTACCCCTCTCGTAGCTGTGCCACAGTTCTCTTTTTCAGTCTTTTGCCTCTTGTTTTTTAGTTTTAGAAGTTTCTGTAATATTTAGATGTCTTCAAGCTCAGACATTCTTTCCTCAGCCATGTCTGATCTGCTAATATGCCCATCAAACACATTCTTCATTTCTGTCACTGTGTTTCTGATCTGTAGCCTTTTTTTTTTTTGGTTCTTTCTTAGAATTCTCATCTTTCTGCTTACATCACCCATCTGTTTTTGCATTCTGTCTGCTTTATGCATTAGAGCCCTTAGAACATTAATCATAGTTGTTTTAAATTCCACATCTGATAACTCCAACATCCTTGCCATATCTGAGTCCTGATACTTGCTCTGTCTCTTCACACTGTGTTTTTGGTTTTTACTATGCCTTGTAAATTTTTTTTTGGTAGCTGAACATGATGTACAGAATAAATAGAACTTTATTTACTTTTCTGCTGTATGTATCTTCCTTCCCCCTGGTCAGTGAGCCTCTGACAAACCTCAGTGGTTTATGCGCTCAGTTAATAGTTTCTCCTGACAGCGGACTTGTTGAGAAGAACAGAGTACTCCAGCCACTTCCAAATGGTTTCTTTTCCCATCCCCACGCCAGAAACATGGGGAGATTTTTCTCTGGTCTTTTCTGTGAGAACCTGGCTGGGCTCCTGGAGGTAAAACTCACAGAAGAGCGAGGGGCCCCTTAAGACTGGGTCCCCATGATTGAAGGTTTTCTCTTTCAGGCTTGTCCACATTCAGCCTCTGACAAATTGTCAACCGCAGTTTAGGTTTCGTCAACTACAGTTTAAGTGTCATTGTCCTGGCCCGGGCTCCCCTAGAGGTGTCTGCTCATGGGTTTCTGCTCCAGTAAGTTGTGGCTGTTTGATTTGCCTATCTGTCTCCCCAATTTTGGGGGCAGCAGTTTGTCCTGTGACCTCAATTCTATGAAGAATCTAGGGTGAGTTGTTGATTTTTCAGTTGGTTCAGCTTTTTAGTTGTTGTTAGGGTGAAGTGATGACTTCCAAGCTCCTTACGTGCTGGACAGGAAACCAGAAGTTGAGATGCAAAGGATTTGAGACGATTACTATTCAAGATGATAATAGAATTTAAATATTTAAAAAAACAAATTGAATTAGGGCAGAAAGTAGAGAATCATACTCCCTTACACCTGTGTGGCATGTTGTGTTTTCACAGGTACTGTCACATCGGAGTCTCCCGTCACCCTTTGTTGTGTGCAAGAATTGTTTTGTGCCCATGTTCAGAATGGAACCTGAGACTTGGAAGAGTTCCTTGACCTGCACCCCAGCATGAACCTAGCGTGAACCTAAGCCCCTTTGCATTTTAGGGATGGAAAACTGGCCAGCATATGTGTCTGTTTTTCCACTGTTAAGCACTGTGCATTATTAACGTCATTGTTATTAACTTGACGGCCTCTAAAGCAAGGCATCCACTCCTAGTTCTTTCACCTCGGCCAACTCTATCATCTTTAATGTGGACAAATTTGCACATTTATTTAACTGGCCTGTCCCTTGTGGGTATTTCTGTTTGCCAAAGTCCTGCATGATCTTATGAGGAAGATTGTTCAGAGTGCAATATCTGTGCTAACCCTCCTAGAGGTATTTGCATTTTAGAACACTAGTTAACTCAGAAAACAATGAACTCTAACGGCTGAATTTTACAGAGTGTGGATGGGGCAGAGACTTTGAGTGGGTCATCCTGCCTGGAGTACCTTAGTTCAGACTTTCCCTTCTGTGCTAAGCTATGGTCCCAGGCACTGCCCAACCTGCTGCACAAAAGCTGGCTGCAGTGTGCCAGGGACTGTTTTCTCTCCACATACTTCTCAAGCCTTTACATCTAAAGAAAGGGGGGCTCAGGGCAGAGGGGCAGGGTGGTCTGACTCAATTGCTTGGGAGGAAGCTGATTTATTTCTGTCTTTGAATAACTTATGGTTGTTTTCCCTGTCCATCCTGGTCCCAATTCCTGCTTCCCTGGGCTGTCCTCTTAAGAACAGGGCTGAGTTTCTGGTGGTTTAACTCTGTCTAGCTATAACACTTGAATTTAATCAGTGATTCCTAAACCTCAGCCCTGGCACCAAATGCATCAAGATTGCCTGGAAGAAACAAAATAAACAAGACAATGACAACAATAACAACCACCTCTTTTTCCAGGGCCACACTTTCAGAGATTCAGTAGGTATGAGTAACAGCTAGAAATCTGTATATTTTTATAAAAACAGCCAGGAGAAAAAAACAAACATTTCTTTATGAAAATTTTGAATCCAGATGTTAATGGAAAAACTCAAACTCTGTAAAATATTTTACAGAGGTTTATTCTGAGCTGAATATGAGTGACTGTGGCCCAGGGAAACATGATCTCAAAGGGTCCTGAGAAAGTGTGCCCAAGGTGGTTGGGTTACAGTTTGGTTTTATACATGCAGGGAAACAGGAATTGCAGGTAAAATCACAAATCAATACATGGAAGGTATAGATTGGTTCAGAGCAAGAAGGTAGGATATCTTAGGGCGGAGGGGGCGCTTACAAGTCATAGGTGGGTTTAGGAAAAGGAATGTTTACCTTAAGAGGATCCATTATCTGTCATGTGATATTATGCCAGCAAAAAAATAAAAAACAACAAAAAAAAACCTATTTAACTAGATTTCGTGGATTGTAAGTCGTGATTTAACCCTTGCCTGGCATGACCATGACCTTAGGTCTTATTTATAATTTGGTTATGAGGAGTCTGCTCTGTCAGTCTTATGATCTCTACTTTAAGGTTAATGCTGGTCAGTGGGTGTGCCTAAACTCCAGAACGAAGGGGGCATAACAAGGCATGCCTGACCTCCCTTCCCGTCATGGCTGGGAACTCAGTTTTAAGGTTCTTCTGGGGTCCCCTTGGCTAATAAGGGGTCCATTGAGCCAGTGTGGGACTTAGGATTTTACTTTCAGTTCACAGAGACAACAGTAGAGAGAATGGTCATCGGCCCCACGTTCTCCCCCCGGCCAATCCATGCAAGATGACCTTTGTGAATTGAGATCCACCCCTCCCTCTGTCCTCCCTGCACACTGGGTTGTTTTGGAAATTATCCCAGGCATCCTGTCATGTTTTCATTTGCATTTCAGTATGCATTTCTAAAAGGTGAGGGCTTTTATTAATAACATAACCCACAGCATCATTACAGCTAACAACCCACAATTCCTCAGCATCAAATATCCAGTCTGTGCTCCGGGCAGCATTAACTGCTGATTCACACTCACCACCAGACCACAAATCGGTGTCTCTCTTTTTGACTCTGTTGTCAGAGGCTCAGTGTTTAGTAGATTCCCCAGGAAATGGTCACAGAAGCAATCTTTCCTGGGTCGTTGCTTGGGATAACGGTTTGTATGTGGCCTTTATAATTAGGGTCAGATTTGCTGGGTATAAAACCCTTGGCTCGCATTTTCCTTCCCTGAATATTTATATATTGCTCTATTTTTTTTCTGGCCCAAAGTGTTGCTGTTGAAAAGCTGGATGATAATTTGTTTTTCTTTCCATTACAAGTCACTTGCTCTTTTTGTCTGGATGCTAAAAAAATTTTTTTTTTCTTTTTCTTTAAGGTTTAGTCATTTTACTAGAGCATACTTTGATATTGCTTGTTCTGGGTGGATATTCATTTCATTTCATATTTCATTTTTGCTTTGATTTTCTTTCTCAGGTTCTTACTTTCTTTATATTAGATTTTCTGTGCCTTTTTCCCACATTTACCACTTTCTCTCAAATCTTTTTGATCTCTTTTCTCACGTTTTTCATTTTTTGCAAATTTTCCTCTTTTCACTATTTCTTTAAAACATTTTCCACTGTGTCTATTTGCTATTATGCTTCTTCTAGTTTAGTCATTACCTCTGCAATAAATTTCTTCTATTGTTCAGTTTTTATGTGTTGCCTTTCCTGGTATTTTTTGAAGGAGACTTAGTGCAGGAGAGCACGTCTAACTGCACAGAGCTCTCCACTCTGCCGTTTTCTTACCATGTTGGAAAGCATGTCCTCCCACCCCAATTCACGTCTGTTGGGGGTATCCTGCTCAATTTTGAATTTTCTTGCCCAGTTTCTCCTCAGTGTGGGCTTTGTCCTGTCAGGGAGCTGGGGTGGGCCAGTCTGAAGAGTCCATTTGGCCCACTCCGCTCACCGGCTGTTGCATTAGACAGACCCTTGGTTTCAGCTGCTGTTTTCAAGTCAGCTCCCGACGCTCTCTGACTGTGCCAGGGCTCCGTTCCCAGGTCCAACACTCACCCCTGCTGCCCTCCCATGTCCCCACCATACCTTCCACTCTGGGGGCTGTTAGGTGTTGTCCCACCCATATGTATGTCGTGCAGTGGTCCATGGGTTTGGGATTCAGTGTTTAGTCATTCTGCGTGTTACTCTGCCAGGGCCACCACAACAAAATGCCACAGACTGGGTGGCACAACTGACAGAAACTTATGGTCTCACAGCTATGGAGGCTAAAGTCTGAGATCAAGGTGTCTGCAGGGTTGGTTTCTGGTGAGGCCTCCCTCCTTGGCTTGTGGAAGGTCGCCTTCTCACCGTGTCCTCATGTGGCCTCACGTGGCCTGCCCTCTGTGCACGCACATCCTGGGTGTCTCTCTGAGTGTCCAAACATCCTCTTCTTACAAGAACACCAATCAGATTGGACGAAGGCCCACCCTAATGGCCCCGTTCTAACTTAATCACCTCTTTAAAGGCTCCATTTCCAAACACAGTCACATGCTAGTTACTAGGGGTTAGGGCTTCAGCAGATGAATTTTGGGGGGCACAATTCAGCCCATAGCACTGTTTTTATGTTGGGGTTTGGGGAGTTAAGCACTCTGTCATTGCTGCTTCATCTTCCTAGAACGTCCCTTCCTCCTGCCTAAGTGAGCAGAAGCACCAGCCCCCTCATCAGGGATGTGGCTCTCTGCAGCACTTGCCCCTTGACCACTGGTGCAGCTGACCTGCCCCTCTAGAACATGTCCTGTAGTTGCTGCATTCATGGCAACAGTGGCTGGTCCATAGCAGGTGCTCAATAAACAGTCATGGCAGAAACATGCAGGGAGTAGTGTTGTGTAGTGGAATGAGTACAGCCTGGGAGTTAGGAGTGGTGTGTTCAAGTCCAGGCCCTACCGGGACCTGGGTTTGTGCCTTTGAGTAAATCACCTGAAGTCTGTGCACCACCTGTGGAGGCTGAGGGGACCAGATGGGCACCCCCCCAAGGCTCTCATATTCTTCACTTCGGGTGGGGTATATGTGCATTCTGCCTTAAGAGGGACTTCTAGAGTAGCATTTAGTCCACAAAACAAAGATCTTTTTGTTTTACCTTCTCTGCAATTAAAAGCAACAGTGGGAGTCAGCCCGAATCTAGAAGGTTCAGAGGGTCATGGCTTTTACTGGCACCAAAGCACAACTGCCTAGAGCCCTGACTTTATTCCCGGGTCACTGGCTGGGAGAGAGGCTTTGGCTGTGATAAGGGCTTTGGGAATATTTTAGAGAAATACAATTTTCAGAAAAGGATGGAGGTCTTGTAAGGCACAGATCCTAGGGAGGCAGCTGAGGACTAAAAAGGCCTGAGAGGAGCCCATCTTTCCTGCCTTGGGTTTGCATCCAGCATTTATCATTCAAGCAGGCATTCTCTGGCCCTCACATCTCAGTCTGTGTCAAATTCGTATCTGATTTTACAGAAAACAACTTGTATCAGTATAAACTTTCAGTTCATTTTAACATTAATTTGTTTTTAAAAAGGGGGAGGGATTCTAGCTGTGACTACATTGGGAGTTGGGTGGGAGAGCTTGTAGCCCAGGCTCAGAGGACAGACGTAAGGAGCTGGAAGTGTGACCCGCTAACCATGGAAATCAAGACTGTCCCAGGACACTCAGGTGTGGCAAAGCTTCCCGGGACACTGAAGTCCAGGGAGGGAATGAGGTCGTAGGTGACAAGGAAGCAAGGCTGACTAGCTAGTTGTTTCCATGCGGGCAAGGGAGCACACGTGTTCAAATGGGCAGCCCCTGTCCAGGTGTCCCTGGTGGGGGGATCTCTTATGCTTGTCCCCACATGGCTAGGAAGTCCCCGTTGGGCAGGGATGTCCAAGACCACACCTTCCCTTGTATCCTCTGCAAACTTGCTTGGCAGGGGAAGGGGGGATGTGTTTGAGGGTGATGCTGAATTTTGGAAACAGCACAAAGTAATTCAGGGCTGTGGTGATCCAGTAAGACTGGATTTACAGTGACACTGCTACTTTTGTTCACAAATGAAGTGGAAGCCTGCAGGGGAGCAGTTTTAGGAAAGCCGGGGGCAGTGGTGGGGAAGAGCTGTGAGAGAAGGACACTGGGGAGGACCGGATGAGGAGGCAGTGCCCTGCGGAGGCTCAGACTCCAAGATGGAGCCCAAGTGCAGCAGCAGGCCCAGCCTCTGTACCGGCGCTCCCCACAGGGGCCATGGGCCTGGAGGGTACAGACTCTCCTGCCCCTCCCTAGCCCCCATGCCTCTGACAGTCTGTGGCTGCACCACGCCCAGCATTGAGCTGCTTCTATTACAGAAAGGAATCCAGTGACTTCAGGCAGCAATACCATTCATGGTCAGCAAACCCAGGCCAAGAGGAAGCCCGAAGCCTAGGGAGGGGATCCTGGCTTGACCACATATCTGGGCCTTTCATCCTGTTATCCAAACCCAAACAGCATGGCATGCCGACCAGGAGAGCTGCCACCAGACCCCAGCCCTGACCTCTGCCCTGAACCCCTTTCTTGAATCCATTACGAATAAAAACAATTTTCACATAGCTTGCTACTGCCAGCTTCCTACTTCTAACAGATCAGTGGGCAAAAGCTGATCAGCCCAGAGGCAGCCCCCCTGCGACCCACCCTCCTTCAACTCTTCACTTTGCAGAGAAAGACAACCCGAGCTGCCGCAGCTTGCATTAATTTTGTATTTAGGTGGCACTGGGCTTGAGTGCATTTCTCAGGGGCTTGTTCTGTTCTCAGATGCGGAACAAACGCCGCCCACAGGTGTTTAGAAGAGGAGGTCAGGGCCGCTGAGGAAGGCCAGGGAGGGAGGGGGCGGGGGGGAGGGCGTGCCGGCGCTGAGCCCGCTGGCTCCGTCCTCTTCACGGATGGGGCGGGAGGAGAGACGGTGCGCAGACACCGGTGGCACTGGGATTCCTGCACCGACGCAGTTTTCCTGGTGGTGAGTTACACGTGCCCACTGTGCCAGGTCCTGAGGTTGCTGAAACAGCAGAAATTTACTCTCTTGCAGTCCAGGAGGCCCGAGTCTGAAATCAGGTGCGGGAGGGCGCGCCTCTCCTGCGCCTTCCTGCCTCTCCAGCCGCGTTCTTGGCTCCTGGCCCGTCACTCCTGTCTCCACCTCCACCTTCGGTCTCCTCTGCTGCCTGCCGAGTCTCGCTGGCCTCCGTCCTGCAAGGACGTGAGGATGGCATTTAGGGCCAACTTGCGAAATCCGGAATCGTCGCCTCATCTCGGGACCCTTAACCTAATCACGTCTGCAGTCTCTTATCGCCACATGAAGCAGTTCACAGGCTCCGGGTTAGGCACACAGCTCCTCACGCACTTTCCAGACTTCAGGGTTAAGAAAGCTTCTCGCACCATGAAGGTGCCGTGGGGCCATCGGGAGGGGCTGGCGAGGGATCCACACGAGGGTCCCAGTACTCCTGGGTGGCCCCAGCCCCAGCCCCAGCGCCATCTTCAGTTCCTCTCTCTTTAGTTTCGTCCCTTTACCCACCTTTCATATCGCTGCCATTTATCTTTACCAAATGTAAAATTAATTTTGTTATTATGAGGCTTAAGAAATTAGAAGCTTTACCATTAAAGCCAGGAACACACGAGGACACCCGCCCTCGCTGTCTGAACACAGGCTGGCTCCAGAAAGCTCGACAGTGGAATCAGAGGAGAGTCACAATTTTGGGTAAGATATTGCAACGTCAAGGTGAAGTTATCGCTATTCACGGATGACATGATGTGTGCTTAGGAAACCCGGGAGAACTGGCTGAAACCCATGGAAAATAATAACTCAGGCAGGAAAATTATTATGCACAATAACTTTTCTATATACAAATAACATGTTAAAATATTATTAATGTGAAAACTAGCATTCAGATGAGACAATAGCAGCATATAAATTTAAAAGGAAATATGTAGGACCTATATAAACAAAACTTGAAAATTCTACCAAGGGATGAAATGCAGATCTAAGCAAACAGATATAACTTGCTATCGGCTAGAATGAATGAATATTGAGGGTGACCATTAACCCTAAATTATCCATAGCATCGTGGTCATCCCAATTCAAATGCCAACATGATATGTGGGGGGAAATTGACATGGAAAAAGGAACAGGAAGATTCAGGAGAAAGAAGAGTAGTGAGGAGGGAATAGTCCCATTAAATATCAAATGCAATTGTGAAGGTTCAAGAACTAGAACAGATACTGAAGGTTTTTGTGGAGCAGACAGAAGGCCACAGGATACATACAAAATGAGTCTATGTGGCAGGTAGCGTTTCAGGTCACAGGGCAAAAGAAGAATTATTAAATAAATGGTTTAGTGATAATTGTATATTTGGGGAAAAAATACAGAATTCTGACCCACTGCTTTACCTCTGCAAAAGAAATCACAGATGTATCAGAGATTTTAGTGTAAAACACTGAAGCCAAAACATTCTGAAATACAAAAGGTGAATTTATTTATAATTATGGATGGAAAATGCCTTTCTATGCAGGATATATATTGGGAAGCTTTGATGGGAAATGTTGATGTCTTTGACTGGAAATAAACAATCATCAGCAAGGAAAAAGTCACAAGTGAGGAAAAAGTAAACAATGAACTGAAGAAAATATTTGCAGCCCAAGTGGCAAAGGGCCACTTCATTGAGCAACACATTTTACAAAGATTTCATCAATCAATAAGAAAAATATTTACAAAGCCAATTGAAAAACTGCAAGTTCACAGAAATACAAGCAAAACTGGTCAATAAATATATAAAAAAGAGACTTGTTCAGTTTCTCTCAGAATTACAGAAATGCAAGTAAAAGGAACAAAGTAATATAATTTTTTCCCCAAGGTAGCAAAAATTAAAAATGCAATAATACTAATGGCCGCCATGGGCATAAGGAAAAGGGTACATCTGTAAATTGGCAGCAGGAGGGTGGATTTCATGTGACTCCTCCGGAAAGTTAATGGGCCATATCCATCAAAGTAAAAACTGCACCTGACCTCTGACTCAGCAATTCCCCTGCCAGGAATTGATCTGGTGGCTATACTCACAAAAGTTGGCCAGGAAACACTTACAAATATTGTTGCAATAATGAAAACTAGAAAAAAAATCAAAGAACCTATCATTGAGAAATTGATTAATTAGATTATGACAATTCTACAGATCATAATACTATAATTTGTGCGCTTTACATATAAACTTTGGTAACAAGTAATTAACACATATGAAGAATGAAATGACTCTCTGCTAATATGGAAATATTTCCAAGACATATTTTAAAGAGAATAACAAAAGACAGAACAGTATAAAAGTAGAATAACAAATTAATTAAACCTATATAATATTTATATTGAAATATACATAGGACATTCTCAAAAAAGGACATCTAAGAAGTGGTTAACAAGCCCAGAGAACAAGAGAGAGGCTTTTACTTTTCATTAACTTTCAGTACTTTTTGAATATTTGAACTATGTTATGTTTGATTCATACTTTCACTTTTTAGTTTTCTTCTTTTTGTTTCCCCAGGTGTGAGCAACACATTGCTTCAATCCAGTCCTATGTGGCGTTGAGATGTAACTTTCACCGTGCCCTGCTACCTGTAAAACCCAGTTGGCTTCTCCCAAGTGGGGCTGACTCATCTGGGTGGCATAGTTGTTTTCTGGGGAGCCATTCAAAGAGGTCACTTCCACGACAAACCTGCCCTTCCCTGTTTTCTCCTACAGTTAATGAATATTTCCACACTTGCCCTAATTCAGGGGTTCTCAAATTCCAGCTTGGCTTAGAACCCCCTGGAAGGCCTGTGAACAGGTAAACCCCCCTTAGAGTTTCTGATTCAGGAGGCCTGGGAGGTCAGGATGGAGAGTTTCATTTCCAAGAAGTTTCCAAGTGATACTGTTGCTGGTCCCAGGACTCCACTTTGGGAACTGCTGACTGAGGCAGTTGTCTAAGTCAAAGGCTGAATTTTCCTCCTGTGCCTTAGTCTGCTTCTGCGGCTGTAACAGAATACCTGAGACTGGGGAGTTTATAAACAACGGAAAATCATGGCTCACAATTCCAGAGTCTGGGGAAGTCCAAGATCAAGGCACCAGCAGATTCCATGTCCCATGAGGGCCTGGTCCCCACAGATGGTGCCTTCCACGCATCCTCACGTGGTGGATGGACCAAAAGAGGCTGACTTCCCTTCCTGCTTCTCCCTTCCCTCCCCCACACAAGTGGCTGCCCTTCACCTGACCCTGGCAGCATGTGCCTGCTGCAGGAAGAACAGGGTCCCTGTGTTGGGAATTGGTGGGTGGCTCCCGAGTCTCCCTGCAGACTAGAAAGGTTGGAGTGTGATAGTTTACCTGGAAGCTGAACTCAAGAAGCCTCAGCAGGGGCGGGGCAGTGCGACGGGAAGGGAAGGAGCCAGAACAAAGCTGTGGGCAACTGGGGTGAGCACGGAGCTCTTCGGGCGAGGGAGTGGAAAACACCCCAGAGTCATCCCAGCCCAGGGTCAGGACAGCGGGCTATTCACCCTCCAGCTCCCACTTGTAATGATGCGGGAGAGCCCTTGGGCAGAGTCTCTGGGGTCTAAGGAGGAAGCCTGCAGGTTTAGGGAGCCCTGAGTGCCGGGGTTTGTGAACAGTCACCCACAGTGCTGGCTGTGGTGGGAGCTGGAGCCGCCCCATTTTTATTAGATGATTTGGAAATAGGTGACCAATGTATAACCTTTTGGAATTAATATGGAGCAGAACCTATTTAAATGAGGAAAAAAGTATGGCTTCTGTCTTGCAGTTAATTGGACCACTCAGGGACTGGAGGATTGGAATAGAGCCACTGTGATCTGGGTTTCTGTTTAATAAAACAAGCTCACGCACAATATTATTCTAGCCATCAGTATTTATCCTTCAAAGTCACTTGGCAGCACTGATATCTCTAATTGCTAAATGCATGTGGTTACTGAAAATCTAAAATAATACATTATAAACTCTCTATTTAGAGCAATAAAAGAATTCATGCTATTAAGAGCTTGGAGAAAATTAGCAATCTTTAAATACCTTGATAAACAAAGACTACATGCCACATTTTAAGCATAAAAGTGACCGGAAGTACTTTGTTCATTTCAGAGGGGATATTTGACGACAACGTTTTGGGTACTGTGGCTTTGCTTCCTGGGAAAGACAAGCCTTGGTCCCTACACCAAGAGGTAAGTCTGGGCCTGGCATGGTGTGAGGCCTGGGGGTTCGGCTGAAAAAGGACAGAACCCAGAATCAGAACAGAAGTCTTCCTGCCTCACTGTTATGTGCATTTGTGACTATTAGCCAACATCTATTTTCCTATCCTACTCACACTCTCATTCTCTTTTAGGAAATTATTTGTTCTCCTTTGGGTTCGATCTGCTGCAAGCAGGCCTTGCCCTAGCCATGGGGCAGCCGTGTGAGCCGACTCAGGCCAATCCACTGGATGTTACCTCCTCAGGATGGTGTTTGCATCTTGAGCAAAGTGGCTACAAGGCTAGCAGTGGATGGATTCATTCACCCCGTGATGGCAGCCTGGCAAGACAATTTATTGCTGTTTATTTCAGTCCTATTCCCTGGTCTGCAGGGGAGCCTATTTCCAGCCCACATCTGATATCCTTCCAGTGAATTCTTTTGGGTAAGAGCTGATTTCTGTTCCTTACAACCACAGCATTCTGACTGATACACTTTGCTGCAGACAGTGGCTTTATAATTAGCAGCTCTGACATTTCCTTTCCAGCCTTCTCAAGTCTTGTTAACGTAATGCCCATGTCCCTAATGTAGTCTGGAGGACTTGCATTGTGTCTGGATGTTGCTGGAGGCCTGTCCTAGCCCCTCGCCCTCATGCAGTCGGTGTGTGCCAGCCAGACTTGCACCAATTGGCACCTGCATTTCTCTCCCTGAGGACCATCCCTGGGCTCTGGAGCCCCAGATGTTGTAGGGCAGAGACAACCTTCCTTACCATGCCCTTTATGAAGTTCTGACCCACTTTCTCCCTGAGCAGAATGAAATGGTGTTTCGTCCCATTATATCCAGGATGGTTTGTGATGCTGCATTAGTAACTAGAAGAGGTGGGCAGAGCCAGGGGCAGGAAGAGCATCCTGACTGATGCCCAGAGGAGCACACAGGAGGGTGGTGAGGCCCGGACGGCTTGGGGCGGAGTAGAGGGCCTTGGTGGTGAGTGGCAAGGCTGAAAACACAGCCCACAGCCACATCGGGCAGTCTGGACTTTCCAAAACCATTTTTGCAGTGGGGAACTGGGGAAAAGCTAGCCTATGTGGCTGTGTACTATGTTATTTATTACAAAAATGCCAAAGTAAACGGCCACATCCTGGGAGCCTATGTGGATTTGGTATAAACCCTGGAACAATTCCAGAAGTTGAAATTCAAACATGACACACACTGAACACCAAGCAGCTTTAACCCAAACAAGACTACCTCAAGACATTTAATAATCTAGCTCCCAAAGGTCATGGATAAAGAAAAAGTCCTAAGGTAAGTAAGAAAAAAAGGAAAAAAAAAAATAATGTAGAAAGCAGCTCAATACATCTGTCAGCAGACTTCTAAGTGGAAACCTTACAGGCCAGGAGAGAGTAGCATGACATAGTCAAAGTGCTGAAGGAAAAAAACCTTAACCCTAGAATATTATATCCTGTAAAAATATGCTTCAAACATGAAGGAGAAATAAAGACTTTCTAAGACAAACAAAAGCTGAGGGATTTCATCAACATCAGACCCATCCTATAAGAAATGCTAAAGGAGTTCTTCAAAATGAAAGAAAAGGATGTTAATAAATAATAAGAAATCATCTGAAGGTATACAACTCACTCGTTAACAGTAAGTACACAAATATAGAACACTCTAGTGCTGTAACTATGGTATATAATCCACTCATATCTTGAGTAGGAAGACTAAAAGACAAACCTATCAAAAGTAACTACGGCAACTTTTTAAGAGATAGATAGTATAAAAAGATATGGATAGAAACGAGAAAAAATAAAAAAAAATTGTAGGGGAGGGAGTTAAAATGTAGAATTTCTGTTAGATTTCTCTTTGCTTGTTTATTTATACGCAGAGTTTTCATATGCTTAAAATAATTGGTTATAAAATATTTCTACAAGCCTCATGGTAACCTCAAATCAAAAAGCCTACAACAAAAAATAAAATGCAGGAAATTAAGACACACTACCAGAGAAAATCACTTTTAACAAAGGAAGACAGGAAGGAAGAAAGAAAGAGAGGACCACAAAACAACCAGAAATCAAATAACAACATGGCAGAAGTAAGTCCTTACCTGACAATAATAACATTGAATGTGAATGGATTAAACTTTTCAGTCAAAAGACTTAAAGTGGATGAATGAATTAACAAAAACAAGAGCCAACTGTATGCTGTCTGCAAGAAATACACTTCACCTATAAAGACACACATAGACTGAAAATAAAGGGATGGAAAAAGATATTCCATGCAAATGGAAACCAGAAAAGAGCAGGAGTAGGTTGTATGTGGCTAGGATTTATCCATTTCTTCTAGGTTTTCCAATTTATATAATTGCTCATAGTAGTCTCTAATGATCCTTTGGATTTCTACAGTATCAGTTATACAGCCTCCTTTTTCATCTCTGATTTTATTTATTTGGTCTTTTTTCTTTTTTTCTTAGTCTGGCTAAAGGTGAGTCAATTTTGTTTATTTTTTAAAAAAACCAACTTTTTGTTTCATTGATCTTTTGAAATTTTTGTTTCAATTTCATTTATTTCTGCTCTGATCTTTATTATTTCTTCTACTAATTTTTTGTTTGGTTTGCTCTTGTTTTTCTTGTCCTTTGAAATGCATCATTAGGTTGTTTATTTAAAGGTTTTCTACTTTTTTGATATAGGCACTAATTATTATAAACTTTCCTCTTTGATCCTTTTGTAGTTTTATCAGATAAAATACATTGGAAGACAAAAACTGTATAAAGAGACAAAGAAGGTCATAATATAATAATAAAAGGGTCAATTCAATAAGAGGATATAAGTTCTAAATATATATGCACCCAACACTGGAGTATCCAGATATATAAAGCAAATATTATCAGAGATAAAGAGATAGACCCCAGTACAATAATCGTTGGAAACCTCAATACAACACTTTCAACACTGGACAGACCATCCAGACAGAAGATCAACAAAGAAGCATTGGACTTAACCTGCATTATAGAGCAAACGGACCTAATTGACATTAACAGAACATTTCATCCAACAGCTGCAGGATTCACATTCTTCTACCCAGCTCATGGATTATTCTCAGGGATAGACCATATTTTAGTCCACAAAACAAGTCTTAAAAAAATTTTTTAAGTTGAAATCATATCAAGTATTTTCTATGACAACAATGGAATAAAACTAGAAATCAATAACAAGAGGAACATTGGAAAATATACAAACACATGGAAATGAAACAATATGCTCCTGAATGACCAGTTGGTTGATGAAGAAATTAAGAAGAAAATTTAAAAATTTCTAGAAACAAATGAAAATGAAAACACAACATATCAAAACCTATGGGATACAGTGAAGACATTAATTAGAGGAAAGGTTTTTTTTTATTCTTTTCATATCAGATGGGTAATGGGCTGACCTCGTAACAAGGACTAAGGGAGGCACATCTCACTCATGTGCGTGAAAACCCAATCATCATGCTTATGAACTACAAAAAGGTCAAAGAGGAAAGTTTATAGCAATAAGTACCTACATCAAAAAGGTAGAAAACCTTTAAATAAACAACCTAATGATGCATTTCAAAGGACAAGAAAAACAAGAGCAAACCAAACAAAAAATTAGTAGAAGAAAAGAAATAATAAAGATCAGAGCAGAAATAAATGAAATTGAAACAAAAATTTCAAAAGATCAATGAAACAAAAAGTTGGTTTTTTGAAAAAATAAACAAAATTGACTCACTTTTAGCCAGATTAAGAAAAAAAGAAAAAAGACCCAAATAAATAA
Source organism: Propithecus coquereli (assembly GCF_000956105.1). Classification (NCBI taxonomy): domain Eukaryota; kingdom Metazoa; phylum Chordata; class Mammalia; order Primates; family Indriidae; genus Propithecus; species Propithecus coquereli. The sequence continues at coordinate 865,707 of NW_012150385.1, read as the reverse complement.
AATCAGAGATGAAAAAGGAGGCTTTATAACTGATACTGCAGAAATCCAGAGGATCACTAGAGATTACTTTGAGCAACTGTATAAATTGAAAAACATAGAAGAAATGAATAAATTCCTAGGCACATACAGCCTACTAAGATTAAAGTAGGAAGAAACCCAAAACCTGAATAAACCAATAACAAGTAACAAAATAGAAGCAATAATAAAAAGCCTCCCATCAAATAAAAGCCCAGGACCTGATGTCTTCACCGATGAATTCTACTAAGCATTCAAAGAAGAACTGATACTCCTCCTACCTAAACTATTCCAGAAAATCAAGGAGGAAGGAATACTCCCAAACTCTTTCTACAAGGTCTGTATCACCCTGATACCAAAACCAGACAGAGACACAATGAAAAAAGAAAACTGTAGGCCAATATCTCTAACGAACATAGATGCAAAAATCCTCAACAAAATACTAGAAAACCAAATGCAACAACACATTCAAAAGATTATTCATCACAATCAAGTGGGATTCATCCCAGGGATGCAAGGATGGTTCAACATATGCAAATCAATGTGATACATCATAGCAACAGAACAAAGAACAAAAACCATATGACCATTTCAATTGATGCCGAAAAAGCATTTGTTAAAATTCAACATCCTTTCATGATAAAAACTCTCAAAAGAACTGCGTATAGAAGGAACTTACCTCCACATGATAAAAGCCATATAGGACAGATACACAGCAAGTTTCACACTGAATGGGGAAAAACTGAAAGCCTTTCCTCTAAGATCTAGAATAAGACAAGGATGCCCACTTTCACCACTGTTATTCCACATAGTACTGGAAGTCCTAGCCAGAACAATCAGACAAGAGAAAAAAAAAATAAAGAGCCTCTAAATTGGAAAGGAAGAAGTCAAATCATACTTGTTTGCGGATGATATGTTCTTATATCTATCTAAAGAAACCTAAAGACTCCACAAAAAAACTATTAGAACTGATAAATAAATTCCGTGGAGTTGCAGATACAAAATCAACATACAAAAATCAGTAGCATTTCTATACGTCAATAGTAAACAATCTGAAAAAGAAACCAAGAAAGTAATCCCATTTACAATAGCTACAAATAAAATAAAATATCTAGGAATAATCTTAACCAAAGAAGTGAAAGATCTCCATAATGAAAACTATAAAACATTGATGAAAGAAATTGAGTAAGACACAAAAAAAGGGAAATCTATTCCATGTTCATGGATTGGAAGAATTGATATTGTTAAATGTCCACACTATCCAAAGCAATCTACATATTCAATGCAGTCCCCATCAAAATACCAAGCAAATTCTTCACAGAAATAGAAAAATTTATCCTAAAATTTGTATGGAACCACAAAAGACCCAGAATAGCTAAAGCTATCCTGTGCAAAAAGAACAAAACTGGAGGAATCACATTACCTGACTTCAAATCATACTACAGAGCTGTAGTAACCAAAACAGCAGAGTACTGGCATAAAAACAGATACAGACCAATGGAACAGAATAAAGAACCCAGAAATAAGTCCACACATCTATAGTGAATTTTTCTTCAACAAAGTTGCCAAGAATATATGGTGGGGAAAGGACAGTCTCTTCAGTAAACGGTACTAGGAAAAGTGGATACCCATATGCAGAAGAATGAAACTAAACCCTTATCTCATACCATATACTAAAATCAAGTCAAAATGGATTAAAGACTTTAATATAAGACCTGAAACTATGAAACTACTAAAAGAAAACATTGGGAATGTGCTTCAGGACATTGGTCTGGACAAGGACTTCTCAAGTAATATCCCCAAAGCAAAGGAACCAAAGCAAAAATTAGACAAATGGCACCACATCAAGCCAAAAATCTTCTACACAACAAAGGAAACAATCAACAGAGTGAAGAGACAATTCACAGAACGGGAGAAAATATTTTCAAACTACCCATCTGACAAAAGATAATAATTAGAATATATAAGGAGTGCCAACATCTTAACAGGAAAAAATCAAGTAAGCCAATTAAAAATGGTCAAAGGAGCTCAATAGACATTTCTCAGGAGAAGACATACAAATAGCCAACAAGTATATGAAAAAATGCTCAACGCTATTAATCATCAGAGAAATGCAGATCAAAACTACAATGAGACATCATCTCACCCCACTTAAAATGGCTTTTATCAAAAAGACAAGCAATAATGAATGCTGGTGAGGATGTGGAGAAAGGGAAACCCTTGTACACTGTTGGTGGGAACGTAAATTAGTGCAACCGCTATGGAGAACAGTATGGAAGTTGCTCAAAAACTGAAAATAGAACTACCCCATGACCCAGCAATCCCACTGCTCAGTATATATCCAAGAGAGGGGAATTCAGTGCATCAAAAAGATATCTGCACTCCCATGTTTATTGCAACACTATTCATAATAGCCAAGATTTGGAATCAACCTAAGTGTCCATCAATGGATGAATGGATAAAGAAATTGTGGTACATATACACAATGGACTATTATATAGCCATATGGAACTGGAGAACATTATGTTAAGTGAAATAAGCCAAGCACAGAAAGACAAATCTCACATGTTCTCACTCTTATATGGGAGCTAAATATTAAAAACAATTGAGCTCATGGAGACAGAGAATGATGGTTACCAGAGGAGGGGACAGATAGTGGGGAGAGGGGAAAAAGTGGGGGTAGTTAATGGGTGCAAAAATATAGTTAGATCATTAGATAGAATGAACAATATTTGACAGCACAACAAAGTGACTAGAGTTAACAATAAGTTGGGGTGTAATTTAAAATAGCTAAAAGAGTGAAATTTGAATGTTCCCAACACAAAGAAATGATAAAAACCTTAGGTGATGGATATTCCAATTACCCTGATTTGATTAATTCACATTGTATGCCTGCATCAAAACATTACATGTGCCCTATAAATATATACAACCATTATGTACCCATGATGATTTAAAAAAACAAAACAAATAAACTCACTGTGGACATCAGTGAAAAAATAAGCAACAAAAACAAAACAAAAAAAAATGTGATGCACAAATCACTCTTTTCTGTATGAGTTCCTTCATTGAAATGGTAGCTGTGCATCTGATTCTGGTATTTCTGTGGTACCTTCCAGGGAGGGAACTGTCCAGTGGTAGCTGAGTTGAGAAACGACAATCCGATAGCTTGTACGTGGCCTTCCTGAACAGCAGGGACACTCTGTAGGTGCCACGCTTGCAGCTGTGCCTGTCTACCTTGCTTTTACCCAGGGGGAGGGGAAGGGAGAATGCCTGTGCATCCCCTAGTCTGAGGTCCCAGACTCTGCGACCCATCTGAGGCAAGAGAGGAACTGACCCAAAGAGGAGTCCCTGGGAGGGCCAGCACCATGCTGAACTTGGCCCCTTGGGCCAGTCAGAGGCCCTGGAGGATACGGAGCTTCCTAATGGCCACAGGAGTGGGGGCAAAGCCACTTTTCTTGTACTTGGTATGTGACTTTGCTAGCATCTCTAGGCCTCAGTTCTCATGAGCAAATGGGGGTAGTAGTTGTCCTCAAAGCGCTGGGTTGTTGGGGTTGAATGAGAGGTGAGTCAAATGCCCATAATGTGCACAGGGCATTTCATGGTGCAGCCATCCTTACGCAGCCAGCTTCCTGCCTACTTCTGTTTTTGCTTTTTGATGGATGGGGTTTGGGTGGAGACTGTCTAGACTGTGATGGCTGCCCCCGGACCTACCCCCAACCTCAGTAGAGGTCCAGAGACAGCTTTGTAAAGCTGCAAGGTTCTTGGGGAACAGTGTGGAAAACCATGGTCTAACTCCCCTGTTAACGACAGTGGAAACTAAAGCCCAGAGCATGGAGCGACTGTCCTCCCGGCACCGCTGAGGGGCTCCTGGCCAGCAGATGCAGGGACGTTTCCACAGCAAAATCCACAGTTATTCAATGCATGTGGAGAGATGCTTGGTGACTGGTGCCTGACAGGACACCCCTCTCACTGGGCCGGATTGGTGTGGAAGGCATCTCCAAATCTCCTCCTGAGGGCCAAAGAGTTGGCCTTTGATAATGTGCAAACTAAGCCATTCCCTGTCATTTATATCCATTTTATTTATTCATTCAACAAATATGTCTCCAATAGCTACTATGTACTAGAAACTTTTCTGGGTGCTTGGGGACCTAGCACCTGTGGTGGGACAAACAGACAAAAATCCCTGCCCATGTAGAGTTTTATTCCAGTGAAGGAGAAAGTCTGTAGACAAGATAAGTAAGTAAAATGTATAGGATGTTAGATGCTGGTAAGCTCTAAGGAGAAAAGTAAGTAAAGAAGGGAACAGGAAGTATAAATATTTGTAATTTTAGTCAGGAGATCCTGCAGGTCTCACAGAAGAGGTGGCTTTTGAGTGAAGAACTGAAGATGAGGATGATGAAGAGAAGGATGATGTAGGGTGATGAAGGATGATGATGGAGGAGGGAGGGGGGATGATGGAGGAGGAATGATGAAGGATGATGATGGAGGAGGGAGGAGGGATGATGGAGGAGAGATGATGAAGGATGATGATGGAGGAGGGAGGGATGATGGAGGAGGGA
>NW_012150385.1:823663-861005 GCF_000956105.1 Propithecus coquereli | reverse complement strand
AAGGACAGCAGCTCCTGCACCTCTTGGTGGTGGGCTTACTTCAGGGCTTCCCAGGACATGTTAGTGGTGATGAGAGTGGTCCTGAGGGATTAAGAATGACACTCACAGCTCCAGTGAAATATGGTAATGGGGGGCACATTGCCCCTTGGGGCCTGTCCTGGGTGTTCAGGGCCATTGTCACCCACACCCCCTGTGAGTGTCCATGGGGAGAGAATGCACTCACTTATTACAAAGAGTACTATGTGCTTTATCAGTAGAAGCATATTCAGAGTCACAAACTGAAGATGCTGTAAGAATCATAAGCCCTTTCCTGTCTTTAAAAAAAAATATGTAAGTGACAAATAATAGTTCTGTATATTTATGGGATACAACATGATGTTTTGATCTGGGTATGCATTGTAGAAAGATTAAGTCTGACTAATTAATATGTCCATCACCTCACCTGCTTATCAGTTTTCGTGGTGAGGATGTTCAGAATCTACTCTGTTAGCAAGTTAAAATATGCACCCCACATTATTATGGTCACCCTGCTGTGCAATAGGTCACCGACCAGATTCCTCCTGCCTAACTGGAACATGTGCCCTTCGACCAGCATCTGCCTTTCCCCTGCCCACGCCTGCCCACCCCACGCACTGGGAGCCACCATTCTCCTCTCTGCTTCTGTGGGTTCAATGTGTTTAGATTCCACGTATAAGTGAGGTCGTGTGGTATTTGTCCCTTGGTGCGTGGCTTATTTCACAAGGGATAAAGAAAATGTGGTGTGTGTATCTATGGTGAATACTATTCAGCCATAAAAAGAAGGAAATCCTGCCATTTGTGACAATAGGGATGAACCTGGAGCCTCTGTGCCAAGTGAAGCCTCCTAGGCCTTGATCTCTGCCCACACGGGCAGTGGCTGATGCGATCTAACTGCTTTCTTACTGCCCCTGTCCTGGGCATTGGCTGACCTTGTTTAAGCTAAGGCCATATACTGTGCCATCTTGCTGTACAAACACATGTCCCCAAGGAAGAACCCCAGACAGTCGCCCTGGGCTACAGGGAGCGATCCAAGGCGCAGCTGGCGTGAGGCAGAGCCGTGGATTAGAAATGGAGCTTCGGTAATGGCCCCAGGCAAGGCCGTGGGGACCCTGACCCTCGCTCACATTTCCCTTCATGGAAGTAACACTCCATGCTCTTGCCCTGCCCTTCCTCCCTCCTCCCCAGGGGAGAGGGGGAGCTGATGGAGAGCTGGAGGAGCACTTAGACTGCCTCATGCGTCCCTTTCCACCCTTGCTTCAGGGCCGCGCTCCCCCGCAGGGGCATCTGGTGAGCTCAGGAGACCCTGCCTCAGGACGAGGGCCGTGCTCTGGGGACTCCTGTCATGGCGGGGCAGGTGCCTCTCCTGGGGCACAGAATTGGGGAGCCCGTGTTTCCCTGCACCTCGGCGACATTCTCCAGCGTCAGCGGCATTGGCTACAAAGCGGATCTTTGATTTCTGATGACTCAGTTGTAGGTGGTAAATCACAATCGGCAATCGATAAGGGTCCATTGGTTTTGAAATTGGCAATTAGTATGTCTTAACTGGCTCTGAACTTGAGTCTGAAACAAAGGGCTGTGATCAGTGGACTTCCTTAAGACAACCCACGAGAGCTTTGGCTTCTTTTCCAGCTATTCTTCTGGCATGTGGTGGTGCCCTGGCTGGCTTCGGAGAGGGACCAGCTTGTGACCGGGATGGTGCAGAGCCAGCGGAAAAGGAGGGGCACAAGCCGTGACCTTTGTTTCCACTGGCAATGCGAACCGAGGTGGAAACAGTGGTGGCAGCGCCCTCTGCTCACACCAGGGCTCCTGGGCCCTGTCTTGGTGACGGTGCCGCGTGCGCACTCCATCAGGACAGGCCGGCCCCTGCCCTCCCGTTCCTCGGGCCTGCAGGAGGAGGACTCTGCTTGCACTGGGCTGTGCCTTACTGTCGCCTCTGAGGTGTAAACAACCGGAGTTCTTTTAAATTTTCCAAGAAACTTCTCCAGGACTGTACAATTGTTCCCATTCAAGGTGGTTGGAGCTGCTCCCAGGAGCCGGTGGGGGACACACGGTTCACTGCTTCCACACCGGGACAAGTCATCGGAGGCCTCCCTGATACCTCGCCCAGCTCGGCTGAGATGACACTTTAGTAATCGGGACAGAGACTCATCAAAAGCAATCAAAGCCTTGATGCAAATGTCATTTTGGAGAACTGATTAATATGTCAAAATATTCAGCTCCCAAGGTATGATAAAAATAGGGAGAGTTCTCTGTAATTTTCTGGTTTAACATTTAAATGACTGATTTAAATTCCATTTTATAAAATGCTATTTAGACAGTTCCCTCTTTCCAGGGGTTTTGGAAGGTTTTTTTTGTTTTTTTTTTTTGCTGGGCCTTGAATTTGTATGAGTCAGAGTTCACATCAGAAACCACAGGTTGCTATAAGACTGGGAACGGGAGGCTCATGGGTTATAGTAACAACAGTGCTCTGCACCCAGACAGCACCTGGAGCAGGTGACCTGATATTGCACTATGACAAGGAAAGCAAGAAGCCAGGGTAGGGTTTACTGGCCACTCGCAGCCCAGGCAGCAAGCTTTAAGGGGTGCACACGGGCGACGCTCAGGCAGAAGCAGGCTGACTTTAGCACCTGTTGTAAGGCATGTTCCTTATTTCCTCTGCCCGTGATGGTAGGGATATTGGTCACTAACATGAGTTGCACTCTACTGGTTCTGGTATTTCTTCTTATCAATTCGTTATGGGGTTATTTCTGGCTCCACAGACCATATGATGGAATAAACTGCTAAAAAATAGACCATTAGTTGACTCAGCAAACAAAGGCATCATATAGATCCAGTTAATATGGTCCTGGTGTGAATGCGACCAGTGCCTGCACTTGGATGTGCTGATTTGCAGGAGCGTGGGGTGGAAAAGAGAGGTGAGTTCAGTGTGTTCACTGTGATCTTGTCATCACTCTGCTTCTGGGAAGTCCATGTGCTACGAAACCTCCCCCACGTCTATTTCTGCTGTATCTGAGGTGAGTGGTGAGTTTTGGGGACGAGAACACACACACATTCATGCACACTAATGCACTCTCATGTATACACACTCAGACGCACACAGTAGTGTTAGAGTGAAGTCCTTGCTTAATTAGCCGAGGACACAATATTTTATCAACATCCAGGCAGCCATGGGAAGCAGGGTGCAGGCTGCGTGACCCCTTGCAGCTTCCCTTGGACCCCAGCACCCTGAGGGGTCACAGGGTGGCAGGGACTCCCCAGTTAAGGTAAGGTCTTACCTTATAGGGACAGCTCAGTTCTTTTTTCTTTTGTAGCTTTACTGAGGTATAATTGATATACAAAAACCTGCACATATGTAACGCATACAATTTGATAAGTTTTGACGTATGTAGACACTTGTGATATGATCACGGTCAACACGATCACAGTAATAAACACACCCATCACACCCAAAAGTTTCCCCTTGTCTTTTTTGTTTTTTTGGTGGTAAGAATACAACATGAAATCATCCCTCTTAACAATTTTCTCCAGCTTCATTGAGATGCAATTGACAAATAGGGATTGTATATAAAATAATATTAGATATGTGCACAGAAGATGATGATGGGGAAAATGGAAACAATTGGAGGATGGGGTAGAGTAATAGAGGAGTTCTGTGTCCTAAATCTGCAACTTTTCTGTAAGTTTGAAATTGTGTCAAAATAAAAAGCTATTAATTGGTAGTTTTTTATTTTGACACAATTTACCTCTGTGCCTTTTAGCCCCTTCAACAAGTGGGTACATTTTCCCCATCCTCATTTCCTGTTTGCATCTCTAATGTCATTTTTTTCTGACCACTTGGGGAAAAGTTGGAGTTGCTGTGCCTTTATCTCTCAATATTTCAGCGTATGGCCCAAGAGCAAGGGTACACTCTCTCACACGGTCACAGTGCAATGACCAACCATCAGGAAACTTAAGACGATTATCTAGTTATATTTTGTCAGTTTTCTCAACAACACCCATGATCAGTCTTTCTCCCCCATCTGGGGTCCAGGCATGAGTCCCGTGTGGCCTTCACTTGTCACATTGCTTTGTTCTTCTTTACCCTGCAGTGGTTTCTCAGTCTTCCTTTGTCTTTTGTTGCTTTGACACTTTTGAAGAGAACAGGCAGTGATTTGGACAAAGTCCCACATGGTCACACTCAGGCGATGTACATGTGGTGGGGACGCCTCGAAGCCCAGCAGACCAGGAGGGGTGGCTCAGCGGGACAGCACTGTTGCCTGCACTGACTGGCTGTGCGTGTGAGTGTTGGCGTGTTTACCAGCTCCTGGCCCCACTGTACTGGAACCGAACTCAAGATCTGGAAGTAGTCCCCAGTGGGAGGTGGGGTGGGGAGAGAGCATACCCAGTCCCCGAACACTGTCTCTGTCCAGCCCCACCCCCTGCCTTCCAGCCTCCCAGAAAGCCCACTGCCTCTGAGACCACCCCTGACTCAGGTGGAATTCTTATTCCAGTGGCAATAGGTAAAATCCATTTCTCTGCAGCTTCACACCAGCTCATTTGGGACTAGTCACTTCCTTGAGCCAGTTTTGACAAACCAAACTTTCTGTCATCGTTCATAGCTCAGAACATAAAGTGCTGAGTCTTCTTCAGCTGTCTGTAGAGAGTTCTAAATATTCTTACTCCTACCGATACTATGGAGAGATGTGCAAATGCAGAAGCTTCTGGAGACAAAGCCATCTCCATGAACTCTGTGAAATATTTTTCCTCTATAGGCCAAAGTTATCCTTTGGATGGAAAAAGAACTTTCCTTGTCTGGACACGTTGTCACAGTCTCTCTATCTCTCTTCATTACTTGGAAGCTCTTCATTTGATGTCCAAAGCTGAAAAAAAAGAAAAAGGACTTTTTGCTATATTATGTCCTCTCCCCCATGCTGGGGACAGAGATAAGGGTTAAGGACAGTCCACTGCTGCCTCCGTGGGCTTCTCTGGTCAGCCTCTTAAAGTCCATCTGTGTCTCCATCTTTCTTCCCCAAATCCTGATTTTCTAAATTCCAGTTCTGCCTTGCTGACTATATTGTGGCTGTCATCTGTGTTAACTGACCTCAGTTCCTTTGGGAAGGACAGTATATTTTTAAGCATTTTCACAGCCATTATGGGCACTGGGTTTCACAGCTCCCCAGGAGGCAGAAATCACTTCCATTTCCCAGGGTGAAGACTGAGGCTGGAGAAGCCAATGACAGGCCCAGTGTTCACAGGGCAGGTTAAAGGGAGAACCAGATCTTAAGCAGAATCTAGAATCTCTTCCTCCTCAGGTGAGTTGCTGTTAAGAATAAAGCTAAAAGTCAAAGGAAATAAACAGCAAATAATCTGTAAGTGTCCCACGGCTGACAAAGGCTGATGGATCACACTCTTGCTGGGCTCCCTGCTGAGGTCAGCGCATCTTAGGGAACCATTTATTTAGCGCGTTTATTCCAGCATAGGCTGCGAGTTTTCTATCACATTCAGCCTGTCTTCCCAGCTCCCAGTACAGTGCCTGGCAGGTGCATAGTAAGTCAAGGCTGTTAAATAACGTAGAGCAAAGGTCCATGATCATCATTCGTACTCCTTCACCTTGGAAGCTTGGCCAAAGATTCTCCACGATGTAAACTCATCCAAACTGGGACAGCTCCCCAGGCCAGATGCAGTGGCTCTGTGGGGCCACTGCTTTTCTCTGAGTTGCAGCATGTGAGTTTCCATGGCTGGGAAGGACCCTTCTCATAATGAAGGCCTGGGTGCTCCACTCACCAGAGCAGCATCAAAGGTGCCCACTTGTGGGTGCCCCTTGTGCTTGGGTCACTTTTGGGGCCTCAATGTTTATAGGGTCTTAGAATTGGGAAGGACCTGGAAAATTATTGATTCCTCAAGGGCAAGTATGATCTCTTAGACACCGACGTTGGCAGGTTTGCCATGGTGGCCTGGAATGCTGGGTTGTGTTGTTCAGGCTCTAGGCACTAAGAGTGCTGTGATTGATTAGTGATGTCTGTCCTGAGCGAGACTCGGGAGTGGGAGGATGAGTGTCGTGTTTTCAACTCTAACCTGATTGCCAACACTTCATGGTTAGGATGAGGAAACTTTCACCTGGAGAGGGGCCTTCCCTTCCTTCCAGAAATGTTTACTAGGTGCTGAGGAGATAGCAATGAGCAAAGCAAAGTCCCTCCTGTCTTGAAGCTAGCATCTAGTGGGGTGCCCAGTGGTCCTCAAACTTCAGATCCATACAGGGCTTGCTGAAATGCAGGTTTCTGGGTCATACTGCTCAGATATTCTGATTCAGCTTGTCTTGGATGTGTCCCAGCCATTGTCAGTTTTGCTGTGATCCTCTGAGTGTCTGATAGTGGAAGCTTAAAACAACCAGTGGACATGACCCTGGGGGGGAAATTTGAGGGTTGAGGAGGCCACATTTGTGGGGGTTTTGAATTCCAGGCCAAAGAGTATTGGGATTCTCCTTCTAACCAAGGCTGCCAAACACCCCATTCAGGTGCCACATCCAACCCTCAGCCAGAGGACACTTGCTAACTTATCACTCGACTTGCTGTTGCCACACAGCCTACCCAAGAGTCCTCCCCAGCAGTGCTGCAGGCAGCTGCCCCAGCGGCGGGTGCTGGCGTGGGAGCGCGTCAGTGCGCCAGCCTCCTGCAGCTCGGTGCAGAGCCCTCCTTGGGCTCCCAGCCGAGAGGAAACAAAAAAAAATCCATGAGCCAGAAATAGAAATTGAGACCATTAAGCAAATGTCCAATTATCTTTCGGGATGTTGCCCAATGGCCTGTCTGCTTATCTGCTGCTTCCAGAGCACGCCAGCCGCCTACCTCTGGGAGAGGATTGATGAGGACGGCTACCAGCAGGAAGAGGAGAGTTTAGTTTTCCTGGCACAGGTCTGTAATTTTTAGTGTGTTAAGATGAATGAAGTGTGCCTGCTTCCACATACAGTCAGAGATATTCTATCAGGGACAGGAAACCCACGTACTCCGCACTCCAGTGCCGACCAGGCAGGATTCTGCCCTCAGGCTCGTCCTCCCGGCTGTGGTGGCTGTTTCTCTCCCACAGATACAGTCATTAAATTGCTGTTTCAGGAAGGACATTTTCCGGAAGATGCGCAGTAGAAAATGGGCTGCATTAACCTCCCTGCATTTTCGAGAGCAGAGAGGTGATGGGGTGGTGGGGGCTGGCCCCGGGGAGGGAGGGACAGCTGGGCAGCGACTGTGTGCCGTGGCACTCCAGCAAGGAACACAAATACTCAGCTCCGGCCCGATCCGCCACTTTCGGGCCACGCATGCTGGGGGACGCTTTCCTCCCTACTCAGCTCTCAGCGAGGCCGTCTCCGCTCATCAGAGCACAACCTTTGTCAATATCAACTGCGGCAATGGTCACATCCACGTGGCAACAGCCACCCTGAGGAACGGGAATCTTCCGCCATGTTTCTGATACTAACCTTGGCACCCGTGTGTTACAAAGGATTTTTATGTTGTTTCCCAGTTCGGGGGCCTGTCTGAAAGATGCTGCTTGGATTTCTTGCAAATAGCTCTCTGAGAGAGGCGTACTGCTCTCACTGCACAGGTAAGGAGGCTCAGGCTCGGAGGGGCTGAGCTGCAGTTCAAGTTCAGCCAGATGTGAGAAGAGGACCTGGCGTTTCCAGCTCTAATGCCCAGTCCTCCTCACCATGTATACACCACCCCTTCCTTCCACGAGTTAAGCACCTAACCACTTCTTGACTCTGCTCTTCCCTTTGTTCCTTCAACTCCTGAGCAGGCAGTTTCATTTTGAATAATTTCATTGAGATACAACCCGTGGATGCTGGAGCCAGTCTGTCCCAGGTCCTGAAACCTGCATGTTAAATTTTCAGAAGTTTTGGGAGCCAGTTGTTAACATGGTCATCATTAAAAATGAAACCATAAAAACTTACAATTAAATGAATTATATTAAAACAAAGGTAATAAATACTCAAGACTTGTCACTTCCTACTCACTCACCACATTTTACTGTATTGTGCTCTTGGGCTATTTACACCGATTGTATCTATTGCTCTTCCCAACTCCATGTTCACTGACATCACTCTGGTAGCTTGGAAGTGGCCATAGGTGGGCGTGTTTATACCACAGAAGTTAGCAAATGCTGCAAATCAGAGCTTTTCTGCCCAGAGAGCTCGTTGTTAAACATTTACCGGCACACCTCAGGGTACGACAAACACGAAGGGCACAAAACTTGAGTGTTGCCATCCTGCTGGAGATGTAGCACAGGCCCCAGGAGAGCCCCCCCATGCCTCTTCCCAGTCCACGCTGCCCCCTTGCCACAGGGCAGCCATGATTCCGATGTTTCTCCCACAGTGTAGGATCTGCTGGTCTTGCTCTTCCTACAAAGGGAATACTCCATTATGTTCCCTCTTGTGTCTGTGAGGTTCATCATGTTGCTGTGTGTAGAGTGGTTCGTTTCTTTCTGTTGCTGCGTAGCATCCCCTGGTGTGAGCAGCCCATGAAGTACTGTCCTGGTCTCTTTCCTTCTGCTTCTCCATCAACTCCTCCCTCCTCTTCCTTTGGCCAGGCCCCTCCCTTTCCCCAGTGACTCACCTAGACCCCAAGATAGCTGTTGTCCCTAAACACCCATTCCCGCTGTCAGCCAGGCACACCAACAACTGGAGAATTCAAACCTCGGAACCAGGATGAATTAAGAGCTGCTATTATTTCCCTAAACCTAGACAAGGCCAGCAACTATTCATAGAAGAATTTAGAATTCTTTTGGGGGCATATGATCCAGAGTTACTATAATAGTTACATTATGAGTCCACCTGGCTGGGTCACAGTTCCCAGATAGGTGGTCAAACCTTATTCTAGATGTTTCTGTGAGCTTGCTTATAGATGAAATTAACATTTAAATGAGTGGACTTTGAGTAAAAGTCCTAATGTGGGTAGGCCTCATTCAGTCAGCTGAAGTCCATTAAGAACAAAAGACTGGCCTCCTCAGAGCAGGTGGTCTTTGGACTTGAACCGTAGCATGGGCTCTCTCTTGGGTCTTCAGCCTGCTAGCCCACCCTGCAGATTTTGGACTTGTCAGCCTCCAGAACCTAGGAAGCCAATTCTTTAAAATAAATCTTTCTGCACACACACACACACACACACACACACACACACACTCACTATTAGTTTTGTTTCTCTGGAGACTCCCAATGAATGCAGTTAGCTGACTTATATCAATTTGTACACATATTGATCAAAACCTCAGATGCTAAATCCTAGATGGCAAAAGCAGATTGGACTGACCTGTAAAGGGACCTACAGTACCATTCCTTCCACAATAAACTAGAGGGCCAAAAAAAAAAAATAAATAAAAATAAAAATAAATTAAAAAGCCTACAAATCAAGGCAAAATCTCTACAAACTATAACTGAAAAAATTGCAACAAAAATCTATTGGACCATAATTACATTATGCAGACAAAGAAAAAATAAAAATGTAGGAGATTTTTAGACTAGACTAGAAATACATTGGGAGTTAAATAAGGTGCTCATGGAAAAGCGGCTCTTTTATCTCATTTTGTCAAATTGGAGACCTAATTCAAAAACAGAAATTAGAATGGGAGACAGGCTTTTTACTCGAACTGCACTGCCTGGCAGAGCATATTGAAAGGGCTTTAGAACAAAAACAAGATGGGACCCAAGATAAATGTATGGCTCTAGATCAAACAGTGAGGCAGCCCACTTGCCACCAACCATGTACTGACAAGGACACTTGTATGTAAGTAAACAGAAGGGAAACCGGAACAAAGGTTCATCCCATCTTACACAAGAAAAGCCAAGACAAGAAAATCCCGATGGATGAGGGTGCATCTGACATCCTGCCTTATCCTTAGACACCAAAGGCGAATTGACTGCAAACACAGAGGGCTGGCTTTGTTACTCCTGGTGGATGTGGGAGCGCCTCTTGCTGCGTTTCACCTGCCACCTTTGGGCAACCTCCTCTTTCGAGGAAACACACCACACAGGTGGTCGGTATTTCAAATAACTCACAGATTTTCTTGAGCTTCCAGCCCTAAACTGCAACCTTGGGCCTTTGACTGGAAACCTTCTTTCCTGTTCTGTGATCCCATTTGTGCAAATGAAATAGGGAGAGAGTCATATTGCATAGGGAACATTGCACACTAGAGGGACTATTTCCTGGGGTCCCCAAGGACTCCTCTAGTCATCATCAAGCTGTGTCTGTTCTGGGTACACCTTTGCCTTCTCCGTCAGATTTGTTGTAGACCCCAGATAAAGATCTTGACACTGTACCTGACTCTGTACAGGCTAAAAGTTCCACTGACGTAGGGAAATTAACTTGAGTAGAACTGATTAAAATTTGGATAGATTCTACCAAGTGGTCACCCAAATTTCCCTAATATCCGGTGAAGCCGGGAACAACAGAGAGGCTCAAACCATAGTTGAAAGCCTCAAGCGAAAGGTCTTCTCACCCTCTGCATTTGCCCTGGCGACTTTCCAATCCTGCCAAGAAACAAAATGGATGAGAATATCCATGTGGCCAAGACCTCAAGGCATCAGCAAAACTGTTATTCCTCACTTCCCCGTGATTCCTAACCTGGCATCCTGTCATCAATTCCTACTGAAGCCCCATGCTTCCCTGCAGTGTGCCCCCCACCAGAGCTAACACCTTCTTGCTGTCTCCTCAAGGACAGCAGTAGCCTGGACAGTCATACCCGGGACTTCACCGATGCCCTCTCCTGCTTGTCCCAGGTCCGTGGTCAAGACCTCACAGGATGGCCAGGACATTGTACATTGTTTAGGGCAAACCTGTTGGAGGAGGGGAAAGCACTGTTTCCTGATAGACTAGAGACCAGCCAGGCTTTCCCTAGACCCCTCCCCATGGCAGTCAAGAAGATTTCTAGGTGTAACTGGATATTGCAGACAACGAGTGCTGAGTTGTTCTGAGGTCATGATGCCTCCTTGGGATCTAAGTCTTCAGGAGAGAACCTCTGCCTGGGGAGCCCAAACACAAGCAGGCCTCGTGGGACCTGAAGAAGCCTCCTCAGTGGCCACCTTCTTTACACATCCCTGATCACAAAAAGCCATTTCATCCACTTGTGCATGAGAGATGTGGATAATCCCTTGGAGCTGTGACTCAACTCCATGGAAACCACCAAAATCCCATTGCTGACTATGCAGCTTGGTCCCGTGGCAAAGGTTATCCCTCCTCTCTTAGCACAAGAGCTGCCACTGCCACCTGCTGATGTTTCTTCTGAACTAGTTCTAGGCTCCCATGTGACCTCATGGTTCCTCCTGAGGCACAGACATCTCTGTTGAGAACACATAGCCCTTTTCAGCCAACTCATCAACCTCTTACGAAATTCCATGACTCTCTCCTTCTCACATTGCCCTTCTCCACTGCAACACCCCGAGTCTTGCCACTCTCCTCCCCTACCATGAGAAGAGGTGGGGTGGTGGCTCATGACTGTGGCACTTCAGCTAGGGAATGCTCTGCACCACACTCAGATGTATTAGAGACTCCCATGGACGGCCCTGACCTAATATGGTTTATTGATGGGTCACACCTCAAAACTGAACCTGAGCCTGGAGGTTGTTAAACAGCATGCAACACTGTCACCAATCCAAGCTCTCCTTCAGAACACGGTCCTCTACCCGAGGTGGAATCAGCCCAGATGGCAGGACTAATTGCATTCACTAGGGCCTGTCAACTAGCCAAAACCAATAGCAGACATGCCCTGGGAGTAGAACATGACTTTGAGATGCTTTGGGAGCAAACGGACTTGCTTGACCTGGAGCTCCCTCACTTGCAGTCACAGTTCCAACACCTTCTTGCAAGGGCAGCCTCCCTTTCCTTACAATTCCCCCATCATTATCCCCCGAAGAGCCATATTTTCTGTCTGAAATCATGATTGATGTCTTGACAAAGAGTTTCTTTCTCTGACCTGTAAATTCCATTATAGGAAAAGTCTTAGCAAGGCATCAATTTTAAAAAATCGTACTTAGTACATTAAAGGGTCATCTTTGTCAAACAGCGCACGATTTCCTGATCGCATGCACCTGTGAACCTGCCAAAACTCAGCCCTGTGACGATGGCCGTCCTCACTCTTCACCTCCTTCCTGCTGCAGGACTTCTCGTCTGACCTTCCTGGCTGTAGACATAAAGACAGGGTCTGTGTCTGGCTCACCCTGTCCCCCGGCGTGGCTAGTATGTGCCCCAGGGGAGGCAGATCACAGTAGATGTACAAACATCAATGTAGTTTTCCGGGAATTTCTCTTGAGCCACCAAATTTCAAGAAATCAGTGTGCTTCCTTATCTGTTTTTCCAGACTCCAGAAACATAGCAAAATGACCCGGAAGGGTACAGTTCATGCTTCCCCAGCTGGTGGAAGCAGAAGCTACAGTAAACTTAAGCATCTGAGTCAGAGCCAAAATGTTAACCTCTAATTAAATTATATCCTCCTGACACCCATAATGGTAGAATTATGGTAATGCATGAGGTTATTAATTATATCTAATTATTCAATTAACAAATTGCAAATACCAGTGCAGATGAAAGTTTGTGAATGATTTATTAGAAAAGCCAAGCGTGACAAGCCTGGAGCCTGTACTCAGCGGTGAGAGAGAGGACTTCCTGGGCACTGATCATCTTCCGAGGAGGAGGGATGCTCCTTGGCCTCCCTCGGCGACCCACAGACTAGAGGCCAGACGTTCTATTTGAGGACTCTGAGCTTGTGCCTGGGAAAGGCTGGGCCGGTCTGAGAACCTGCCAGACAGAGGATGCGTCATCCTTTTTCCCCCAGAGCAGAGGCAACTTCAGGCCCCAAACCCAGACCTCTGCCCATGGCCAGGTGGAGCTTTCCTGGCCTCTTAGTGAGTGGTGGCTCAGTTAATACATATCGACTCAACGCACATTTCTTTTTTTTTTTTTATTTCAGTATATTATGGGGGTACAGATGTTTAGGTTATGTATGTTGCCCTTGCCTCCCCACTCCGCCCCAAGTCCGAGTTTCAAGGGTGCCCATCCCTTGGATGGTATGCATTGCACTCTTTGTGTATGCAAATACCCATCGCCTCCTCCCCCCTCCCCCCCCCCGCCCGACATCCAATAGATGTTATTCTTATATGTGCACTTATGTGTTGATCAGTTAATACCGATTTGATGGTGAGTACATGTGGTGCTTGTTTTTCCATTCTTGGGATACTTCACTTAGTAGAATGCGTTCCAGCTCTATCCAGGAGTATACAAGAGGTGCTATATCACCATTGTTTCTTAAAGCTGAATAGTACTCCATGGTATACATATACCACATTTTATTAATCCACTCATGTGTTGATGGACACTTGGGTTGTTTCCACATCTTTGCAATTGTGAATTGTGCTGCTATAAACTCAATGCACATTTCTTGAATGTTGCCTGGATTCTGGGTAAGATATTGAGAAAGTCAGGGCCTGGAGGGAAACAGGGATTCCATGTTAATTTGGAAACAAGCAGGAGATGTGGATTTTTACCTGGGCCCCTGACTTCCCAGGGGGTTCTTGGCAACGCTGATCTTCCTAAATCTGGCTTGCCTAGTGATCACATCGGGAGACACAAAGGTTCCTTTCCAGTCCCCCATGAAGGATCCCTGCAACCCCCACCCTCGCCGTCTGCAGCGCAGGACCATTTGAAGGCTGCAGGTCAATGTGGGGACCCCAACCAGTAGGGCCTTTTCCGTGCCTTAAACCTTATCTATTATGGGGCTAACTGTTGGGACGTTCTGAATTGAACCACATCACAGAGCAGAGCAGAGGGGTCAATGAACTTGTCATTTAGTTACCATGCCTCTTCCATGCCCAGATCATTGCTGAAGACTGCAAAGCTCTTGGGGGAGAGTCTCTGGGAGTGACACAGGGAAAACATGAGTAAGAAACGTTGGCTCCTTCCCCCACTAATTTTAAGGTAGCAGCTTCCCCCTGCTCTTGGCCATACTTTTTATCAGACATGCCATCAGCTGGAAGAAAAGTTCTTTGAGCAGCCAGAGCAGCATGGGTTAATAAAGCTTAATAAAGATTATGATTTTGAGTGTAATTGGAATATCGGCGAGGGGGGATCAGCAATTTTTTCCAAGAAATACAAGATAAAATGTGCTGATTAAAATGTGTGCATTATTCCAAAGGAAGTTAAAACCCATTTTATCAAACCATAGAGCGAGATATTTATTTCAATTATAGTCAATCCTCATCTTTGTCCAAATAAGCATTTACAACATTCTTCTTCTCATTAACAAAAAATAAAATTATACACAAGTGCTATACCCCTTAGTATTTTAGCAATTTTACCTGTTTTCTTAAATATAAAGAGAAACATTGATTATTATGTCCCATTAGGTTTTTGAAGTTATTTATGATTTTAATAGATGATTTTATTACTCTCATAATCAGAAAAGACAACACAAAATGTCCAGAAACATACATTTTCCAAAGGCACACTAGGGCTTTTATCATACATTTCATTTTATAAGTAACAATTTGGTACATGAATTGCATTATAACAGGTTCAATAATGAGAAACAGTACTTATACTTATCTTGTTTTTGTAATCTATTATAACATAAATATGAATTGGATTAAGTTTTTATCATTTTAATAGTCTGATTTTAGTAATATTTTTATAAGATGCATTTCAAAATTTATTTCTCGGTGATTTTTATGCTATTTCTTGAAACACACAATTTGCACATTTGTTTGAGTCGAGAATTGCCATATGCCTTGGCCCAGTAGGAAGTCCCACCTGGCAGTTGGATTGAGCCAGTAGAAGCTGCCATGCCCCGCTTTCCAGGCATGTCATTGGTGGCATCTCCATCATTTGAGTTGGCTGAGCCTCAGCCTCAAGGTCTTCATGAAAATATACTCAAACCATATAATAAAATCATATTTAGCTTTTTCTCTGAGCTAGTTGAACCAAGTACCCCTGAATGCAAGAGGGACATGCTGCTGAGGTCATCTGAGAGTCTTGTAATGGGGCCCTTTGGGTAGACTCCCAAGAGATTGAGCAGATATGATTTGAATGATTGGGTAACAAATCCCTTTCTAAGGCAGGAGGTTTCCAATTCTTTGCTTTCAACAACACTGAGGCCGATCTAATTGCTGTAACTCAGAAGGAGTCCTGAGAACTGAGTGATGTTGGTATAATAAGATTCTCCCCTACTCTCGCATGTGAATAAAGTTTCTCAGTATTTACAGGTGTAAAACAGAAACACAAAAAACAAAAGGTGAGAATAAAATTGACACTAGATCTTCCTTGCTTAATTCTAGAAACAAGTACTATTTGTCCACAGCAAGGACCTAGTTGAAAATACAATTTACAGGACCCCAGCAGAAGTGGGTTGATATCAATGTGAAACACAGTGGTGGGGTGGGTGGGGGGCTCCAAGCTCTCTCCGGACCACTGGATCCGTCAGCGCACCTGCTGTCCCTGCTGTCCCCCTCTTAATCCAGGGGACAGAGACATGAGCCACTCAGGAAATAGTAACAACTACATGATCATCTCATTAAGAGAAGCATTCACAATACAATCTTATTTTTTATATTCAATAATTTATCAAATTTTCTTTTATATTATCTTGAATTGCTCAATTATGTATCGATGATTATTGTCATGATAACTCGATCCAGAAAAAATTTAAACATCTAGAGCCTTTTGGTCATAGGAAGGAAAATAATTCCAATTTATATACATGTTTCTGTTGCAGAATTTTGTGAGATGATGATAATAAATATCTTTCAAGCATCAAATTTGATGACATTAGAATAAAATTCTGTGACAGAAGTAGACTGAAACTATGAGTTCCAGCAGAAAAAAGAAGGGGTAAAATTTCTGACTGTTCAAGTGGGGATTGCTCATGTATTCTGTTTTTAATGGATAACGGTAAGTTTTAAATTGCCGTGGTATTTATTTTCTATTTCACAAATTCTGAAGAGAGATCTAACAGTTTTATTTTAAAATGCCAGTATTTATAATATATGAGAAATTATATTTTCATGCAAAAAAGTTAAATGCTACCTCTGAAATATGTGAGAGAAGTTTCACAATTCTGTCAAAATTCTTTAAAGGAGCAAGCACTGCCGTTGGAGAAGCCTGGCCAAGGAGATGGAGCTTGTGGTGAGAAGCAGCTGGTGCAGAGAGAGAGGCTGGCCGGAGCCCATGGTCTCCAGGAAACGGCAATAAACGTGGTCTGTTTAGATCTGGTGGAGGATCTGAATGGGGAGGAGGGAGAAACAATGAGCCTGGGAGGTCGGAAGGCGTCTGATCCCAAAGACAGAGGAGCCAAGGAGGATCTGGACTTCCCGGGGAGTACTGAAGCAGCAGGCAGCTGTGACAAAGGCCTTCTTGGGTGGTCTGTTTGGGTGCTTTGACAATGTGTGGATGGGCACATGGACAGGGAAGAGGGACAGGAAGCCGGTGTGAGAAATTAAGATCTGAGAAATGAGAAAGGCAGGAAAGAGGCAGGGGTAGCAGCGGGGAGAAAGGCAGGGAGGAGGGCAAATATTTGGTGACAAGTGACAGGTGTTGCTGACGTGCAGGAATGGGGCCTGGGTGCAGGAGGGGATCCAGTCAGGGTGTCTGGTTGATTCTTGGAGCACAGGTGCTGTGGGGATAGCAGAAGCAATCTGAGGTCGTTAGATGGCACCTTGGACTATTTTGGGCTTAGAGAAAAATGAAGTCCCATCATTACTGCCATGATTTTGCCCAACAGGAAAGTCTTTTCAGTCTCTCAACTCGACTTTTAGTCGTGGAACCGGTGAGAGGCGTCTGGAATCAGGCTGCTCCCCAGATATGCGTGCAGTATGTCATTTGCACATTGGCTTTCAAAAGAATATTAAAAGTCTGTCCCAATTTATTTTACAGATAAGGAAGCTGAGACCCAGAGAGAGAATGTGACAGTCAAAGTTATATAACTATTAATAGGTGGTTGTCAGTTTTCTTTAAGATGTCTTGGCAAGACGTGGAGTGAATAGTAGTTTATACTATTTGGATAGAAGGTAAAACAAATGCTCTCCTCCTGGTAGCTCCAGTGGAGAGGGCAGATTTGTAAATGAATTAAAGTCTTCAATTAAAAGGCAGAGAATGGAGAAATGAATAAAAAAAATTGATCCAACTATATGAGGACTAAAAGATAGATTTTTAGATTCAAACACAAATAGGTTGAAAATAAAAATATGGAAAAGTGTATTCTATGCAAACAATAACGTAAAGAGAGCCGGAGTGGCTGTATCAAATCAGACAAAATAGACTTAAAGACAAATATTGTTACTTGAGACAAAGAAGGACATTTTATAATGATAAGATGGAAAATCCATCAAAAAGATATGATATAACAATTATAAAAATAACAACAGAGTTCCAAAACACATGAAGAAAAATGACAGAATTAAAGAGAGAAATAAATAATTCAACAATAATTGTTCAATATTTCACTTGAAATAATGTGTAGAACAATTATACAGAAGAGCAGCAAATAAATAGGTGACTCGAACAATATAAAACAATAATAGTAAAAGTTATCTATAGAATGTGCTACCCAGCAACAGCAGAACACACATTCTTCTCAAGTGCACACAGAACATTCTCAAGGATAGACCATATGTTAGGCCACAAAACAAGACTTGATAAATTTAAAAGTATCAAAATCTTGCAAAGCATGTTCTCTGATCACAACAGAATAAAATTAGAAATTAATAACATAAGAAAATGTGAAAATTAACAAATATGTGGAAAGAAAACAATACATTCCTAAATGACCAGTAGGTTGAAAAGAAATAATAAAACGTTGGAAAATATTTTGAGATGAATGGAAATGAACACATAATATATCTGAAATTATGGGATGCAGTGAAAGCAGTGCTCATTTATAGGTGTAAATGTCTGCATTAAAAAAGAAGAAATACCTGAAGTCAGTAACCTAACCACGCGCTTTAAGAAACTAGAAAAGGAAGAACACTACATTGAAAGTAGCCTCGGAAAGTAAATAATAGAATGGAAGTAAATGAAATAGAGAACAGAAAAACAGCAGAGAAAATGTACAAAACCAAAAATTGCTTCTTTGAAAAGATTAACAAAATTGGCAAGACAGATGAAGAAAGAAAAAGACTCAAATTACTAAATCAGGAATGAAAAAGAAGACATTAACACAGAATATACAAAAATTTAAAAAATTATAAAGGAATACCATGAAAAATTGTGTGCCAACATATTAGATAATCTGTCTAAAATGGACAAATTCCTAGAAAGACAAAAACTACCAAAATGGACTCACAAAGAAATGCAGTTATAACAAGTAAAGAGATTAAATTAGTAAACAAGACAAAACAAACATAAAAACCAAAACAAACTTGCCGCAAAGAAAAGCCCAGAACCAGATGCCTTCACTGGTGAATTGATGAATTCTACTAAATCTTTAAAGGATGATTAGCACCAACACTTGAAACAGTGTTCCAAAAAGCAGGGGAGGAGTGAGGACCCCCCAGTTCTTTCTATTTTTCCAGTATTACATTGGTACCAAAACATGGACATCAAGAAAAGAAAACTACATACCAATATATCTTATAAATATAGATATAAAAATATTCAGTAAAATACTAGCAGACCAAATCTAGCAGCATATAAAAAGAATCATTCATCATATGGGATTTATCCCAAGATAAATTGGGATGGTTGGTTCAACATAAGAGAACGTATCAGTGTAACATACCACATTGATAGAATAAAGGATAAAAACAACATGATCACCTCAATAGACACAAAAAACACTTGACAAAATTCACCACCCATTCATGATGAAAAACACTCCACAGACCAGGAATGGAAGAGAACTTCCTCAAGCTGATAAAGGGCATCTATGAAAAACCCACAGTTCACATCATCCTCAGGGGCAAAAGACCGAACAAAAGCTTTCCCCTAAGATCAGGAACAAAATGAGATGTCTCCTCTTGCCACTTCTACTCAGCATTGTTCTGAAAGTGCTACCTCGGGTGATTAGGCCAGAAAAAGAAATCAAAGACATGCAGCTTAGAAAAGAAGAAGTAAGATTATCAGAACTTGTAGATGATTTGATCTCATATATAGAAAATCCTAGAGAATGCACAAATAAACTATTAGAACTAATAAGTGACTTTAATAAACTTGCAGCATTCAAGATCAATGTACAGAAATCATTCACATTTCTATACATTAGCAATAAACAATCTGAAAATGAAATTAAGAAATTAATTCCATTTATAATAAAATCAAAAAGAATAAAATACTTCAGAAAAAAGTATAAGATTTGTTCACTGAAAACTATAAAGCATCATTGAAAGAAATTAAATAACAACTAAATAAATCAAAAGACATCCTACATTCATGGATTGGATGAATTTTGTTAAGATAGCAACACTCTCCAAATTGATCTACAGATTTAATGCAATCCCTACTCAGATTCCAAGGTTTTTTTCCAGAAATGGAGAAACTGATCTGAAATATGTAAATGGAACCTAAAGTAGCCAAAGCAATTTTGAAAAAAAGAACAACAAAGTTGGGAGACTCACACTTTCCTGTTTCAAAACCTACTACAAAGCTTCAGTAATCAAGACAATGTGGTACCGGCATAAGGATAAACATATAAACAATGAAATAGAATTGAGAGTCCAGACATAAACCTGTGAATCTATGGTCAATTGATTTTCAACGAGGGTGCCAAGATAATTGAATGGGAAAAGAATAACTTTTTCAACAAATTTTTCTGGGATAACAGGACGCAAAAGGATAAAGTTTGATTCCACTTCAAACAATATAGAAAAATTAACTCAAAATGGATAAAAGACCTAAATGTAAGATCTAAATCTGTAAAATTTTTAGGAGAAAGCATAGATATAAATCATTGTGACCTTAAATTAGGCAATTGTCCTTTAGGTATGACACCAAAACACAAGAAACCAAAAATAAATAAATAAAAAATACTTCATTAAAATTAAAAATGTATGCAAATCAAAGAACCCTAACAGGAAAATGAAAAGACAGCTCATGAAATGGGAGAAAGTATTCGCAAATTATATATCTGAGTAGGGTCTAGTATCCAGAATATATAAAAAGAACTCTTACAACTCAATAATAAAAGACAAGCTAATTTTAAGAATGGGCAAAAAACTTGAATAAGTTTTCCATTTCTCCAGAGAAGATATACGAATGGCCAAAAAGCACACGAAAAGATAGTGTCATTAGTCATTAGGGAAGTGCAAATCAAAACCACAGTGACATACCACTTCACACCTACTAGGATGGCTATAATCAAAAAGGTAGATAATAACAAGTGTTGGAAAAGATGTGGGAAAATTGGAACCTTCATTCATTGCTGTAGGAATATAAAATGGTGCAGCTGCTGTGGAAAACAGTTTTGCAGTCCTCAAAAAGTTATACACACTCTGTGACTCAGCAATTTCACTTGTAGGTATATATATCCAAAAGAATTGAAATCATATTCACTGAAAACACCTTGTAAATGAGTGTTTATAACAGCATTATTCATAATATCAAGAATGTGAAAAAAACCCAATGACCATCAACTGATGAATGGATAAAAAAATGTTGTGCATCCCTACAATGAAATGTTATTTATGTACAAGAAGGAATGAAGTCCTGCTACATGCCGCAGCAAGGATGAGCCTTGAAAACATTATGCTGAGTGAAAGAAGGCAGATACAAAAGGCCACTATTGCATGATTCCATTTATATAAGTTGTCCAAATATGGAAAACTGAAAAGACAGAAAATGGTTTAGTGGTTGCCAGGGACGGGGGTAGGGGAAAATTAGAAGTAACTGGTAATGGGTATGGGGTTTCTTTTGGGGATAAATGTTCTGGAATTGGATAGTGGTGATGGTTGTACAACCTTGTGAATATACTAAACCCCCTTGAATTGTACACTTTAAAAGAGTGAATTTTATATAGTGTGAAATTTTATGTGAAATGTGTGTGTGTGTGTGTGTGTGTGTGTGTGTGTGTGTGTGTGTGTGTATCTGCATGTTGCAATGATGCCAAATTACATATCTTGAGTTGTCTTTCCCAGTAAGGAGCTTGGCTTGTCTAGGCTTCAGAAAGATGCATAATACACAAACTTACAATGACTTTTTTCTTTGCCCATATGGCATTTTCTTCTCAAAGAGCACTAGTCCAAGTCCATTGCTGGGGAATCATTCTGGCTTCTGTGCATAAAACACCTCGTCTAGAGCCTAGGAGAGTGCCCTTTGCTGTGAACAAAGGGGGCATGGCCGCTCCTATTTCTCCTTTAATCAGGACTCGGCAGGGTATTTGGCACAGAGCATGTGCTTAATTGCAGGTGACTTACCAGATGTCTTCACAGCATTCATTCATTTAATCCTTTGCTCTGTTCCTCCCTCACTCATACATTACACATCTTTAACATGCGTTGTGTGCCAAGTACTGCCATTTTAATTCAATCCAGCAAACATTTACTGAAGCACTGACTGCATTTCGGGTGTCATGTGGGAGGTGGGGGAGGCGGGTACAGTGAAAGCTGGAATGAGACCCATGCCCTCCAATAGCCCGTAACTGAAGAAGGTAGATAGTTACAGACCTGAGACATTTTATACCAAGGCTAAAGTGAATATAGACCATGGTTGACCAATAAACTAGGTGCCAAGGGACCAACGAAAGTCTAGCTCAGGTGACAGTTGAGCCACTATGAAGAAGGGGATTTCAGAAGAATGAGTCTCTGCCACCGGAGTTCATAAACCAATAGTTACTGACGGTATTACAGCCCTCCCGACTTCAGTGCTGAGATGGCTATAACTCCCATGTAAGGCTTTTGTCTGCTGTGCATGGGGGTGAAGTTTCATATTCAAATGAAATTGAGCAAATTGGGAGGGACAAGAGTGGTGTCCTTTTCCAATCCGGGAAAAGGATAGGGGATATATACAAGTATACATCTCCCCACAACAGCCTACAAGGAAGATGTCGTTACCCACTCTCACTCTACAAAGGAGGACCGGGACACTCAAGTTGACTGATGGACCTTCAGAGGTCCTCCAGCCACAGGTGGGAGTCCCAGTGCAGCAAGTGGCACTGGCTGTCATGGTGCCAACCAGAGGAAGGACACAACTGAAGCTCACTGACATCACTTTCCCTAGCACCTGGCCTGTTCCCTGCCAAGAATGCCTCCAATGCTCTACTGAGCACCCCCTGATTAGCAGTTAGGAAACCCCTCTTGGGAGATGTCTGGTGCATTTATTCAAAAACCATAGCATGATGTCCACATTTCAAATAATTATTGATCCATTGAACTTTAAAAGTTATCAAGTATACCTGATCTGCTCTCAGGCAGGACTTCAAGTGGCATATTAAGAGACTTCAAGTAGACAGCTACGTTGTAAAAAAACTCAAAAGAGGCACATTGGAGAGCTAAAATAAAAACTAGAGTTACTAAAATTAACCTTTATATTTTGTTTTGAGTTTCCTAAGAGCCAAGGCAGTACAAAGGAAATGTAGTAAATTACAGAAACACAGCAGTCTTTTCTTGCACTTATTTTCAAAGTATTTAATTACAAGGGACTTTGAATCATGGCTTCAATACCAGTTTTCTGGCTTCTAGTTGAAAATATCAGTATAAAGTTATTTATACTCTATTACCCACCACCACCACCAACAAAAAAATAGCCAAAGGGCCAGGCACAGTGGCTCACACCTATAATCCCAGCACTTTGGGAAGCCAAAGAGGGAGGATTGCTTGAGGCCAGGAGTTCGAGACCAGTCTGGGTTACATAGCAAGACCCCATCTCTACAAAAAATACAAAAATTGGCTGAGCATGGTGGTGTGCGCCTGTAGTTCCACCTACTCAGGAGGCTGAGACAGGAGGATTGCTTGAGGCCAAGAGTTTGAGGCTGCGGTGAACTATGAAGATGCCACTGCACTGTAGCCTGAGTGACAGAGAGAGACCCTGTCTCGAGAAAAAAAAAAAAAGCAAAAAGAAACATAAAAATGGAGAAGAAAACTTCACATTTAACTAAATTAGAAAAAAGCCCATTACCTCAACCAAACACTGGGAAGAGCAGCTGGCAAATGAAGTGAAATTTGGACAGAAAGAAAAAAACCAGCACCAAACAAAGATGAACCCTCAGGTCTCCCATGCATGACAGTGTTCTCAAAATGAGTTAGACTGTGGTGAAGGCCCAGTGACCTGACACCCGCCCTTGCCATATCTGAGGCATGGAAGGACCTTGGAAGCAGCCCAACCCCTTCCCACCACATTGCAGCAGGAGAGAGGCGAGGCCTGGGAGAGGCTGTACAAAACCAGCATTTTTCAAGAGGCAGATGGCTGCAGGTAGGATAAAGCGGGAGTATGCACAGTCATCAGCTGATCAGATTAGCTAAAGTTAAGTAAAGCTAGGTGAGCACAACATGACAAACACACTGGGTTTGCATGTTTCTCCACCCTGGTTGGTGCCTTTTCTTCCCCTGACATTCACCTTTCCCTTTAGTGGGTACCATTCAGAAAGGAGCCAGCAATGAATGCACCGATACCACCACCCAGGAGGAAAGAGCTTACCGAACAAGGCCGATGAGCGGCACACATCTGAAACTTGCGCTGTAAGGTAGAAGGGAATTTTGAACAAACGCTCCTTCAGAAGCACACTGTCTGGGAAGTGGTCTCCTCTGGGTCGCATGCCCACCCTTTAACCTCTGCTCTGTGATGGTGCTGGGACTCTGCGACCACATTTCTGATCTGCCAGCTGCTCCCCGTTGGGCTCTGCCAAGAGAGGGTGTTAGAGGGAGGCGTCACAGCTGCAGGTGGGACAAGGGATCTGCTCCTTCCTGCCTGAGGCATCTCAGGTCCTGCCAGCATCTCCCAGCAGGGGCAATTCCTTCCTGTGCAGCTGCTGAATCTCCTGAACAGTTTTCTGACCCGATGCCATTCAGAGACACAGACAACACTCAGCTGGGACCCTGCCTAGTTCCACAAGACCCCTCCCTGGGCTCCTGATGTACCAGGACCAGCCAAAGCACTGCCTCTTCTTTGAGTCTTGGTCTCAGCTCCCTGGGCCACTTCCACTCAGGTCAGAGACACCGGCTCCCAAAAGGCAGCGACCTTTCCTTTGAGCTCTCGGCCCAGTTTCCTCCTCTCAGTTCCTGATGCACCAGCACAGATGAGCAGTCCCATCCTCAGATACCTGGGTCATAGGATCTTGGGACTCTTCTTTGACGCTTGAAGACACCAGCACTAACCAAACGGCAAACTCTACTCAGAGTCTAGGTTCTAGTTTGAGGATGCTTCTCTGTCAAAGTTATATATTTTAGTGTTCCAACCTCTTCGCTCTGTTTCTCTGGCCTAGACATGGCTGGCTGTGACTTCCAGCAGTCATCTTCATGATATCTCAGCGTTCTCCCTTTTCTTTTTCGGTTCTTCAATACTTTGTTGACAATATTTTATATTAAATTCTTTCTGTTAGGGTGCCTAGTACAGTTTGTTTTTCATTACTGGATGTATACTGATGCAGTAAGTCGTAAGGAAAAATAGCACAAAAAATATACTAGAAAGCAAAGAGGAGGTAAGACACTAGAGGGAGATAATAGTGGTCTGGGTGAATTAAAAAAAGATCTAAAAATTTAAAAATGACACTATGATAAAAATAAAAGTCCCTTTAGAAGCACAAGGGGTAAAAAAGGACAACACTAAAACTACGGCCATGGGTGCAGATAACACACTAGTGAAAGAACCAAGAGATAAAAATGATTAATGAAAAAATACTAATTAAAAGCGATTTGACTATATATCCATGTAAATTGTGATTGAGAACAAAAGAATTTAGGAAGTGGAAAGGAAAAAAATGTTTAAAATGTAATAAAAGAAAGTACTCCTAGAATAAAGCAGCCTGAGGGAACGGAATGGAAAGGAATGCCAGAACTCAGGAAAAACGGATACAGAATGAACATCACCAAAAAACATCTTGCCAAAGGTTTCAGAATTTGAACATAAAGAAACAATCCTACAGATTCTTACATGGAAAATACAAGTCAAACAAAAAGGGGAAATTCGTTTGGCTTCAGTCTTTCCTACAGGAGTGCTGAATGCAAGTTCCAAGTATAGTAACATGTTCGAGTTTGTTAGAGAAAAAATAATTCAAGAAATAAATTCCTGAAAAATTATTTTGATATAAAACCAAAAGAATATATTTTAAAA
Source organism: Propithecus coquereli (assembly GCF_000956105.1). Classification (NCBI taxonomy): domain Eukaryota; kingdom Metazoa; phylum Chordata; class Mammalia; order Primates; family Indriidae; genus Propithecus; species Propithecus coquereli. The sequence goes on along the minus strand of NW_012150385.1, from coordinate 835,794 downwards.
TATGCCAGAACCTGAAGAACAACCACACATCTATCCTTCCCCCAAAATGAGTCCTAACTAAAAGTAGAGGGTTTCATAAAAATAATTAAACATACAATAAGACAATATGAATGAACTATAATAATAACAGCAGCACCAACCAAAGGCAGTAAAAACAGACTCATGGGGAATCCAGATATTAGAGTTATTAGATACAGACTTTAAAATAAGTTTTCTTCATATATTAAAGAAAATAGAACAGAGTGAGACTGTTAGCAAAAAATCAGAAGCTATAAAGAATCAAATGCAAATTTTACAACCAGAAAATAAAAAATAACCAAAATAAGACCTCAATGAATGAGTTTAACAGCAGATTAGACACAGTTAAAGAGGAAGTTAGTGAACTGTTGAAAGATAAATTTGAAGAAAATATGTAGATTAAAGCATGGAGAGAAAAAAAGAATTAAAAGTAGAGAAAAGATCTTAAGAGACACAGAACCTATAGGAAAGATTTAATATATGTGTAATTAGAGTCTGAAAGGAGAGGAGCAAGAAATAAGACAGAAGTAATATTTAAAAAGATAATTGCTGAAAACTTTGCAGAATTGGTTAAAGACATGGACCACAGATCCAAGAGGTACGAACTCTGAGTACAAAGAAAACCACATGTAGGCACGTGATAGTAAAGCTAAGACAAAAATCTTTAAAGTATCCAGAGGAAAAAAAGATATGCTTTAGTCTTACTTTTCCACAGAAGCAATGGAAAGAAGAATACAATGATATCTTCAAGGTGCTGAAAGAACATAACTTTCAGCTTAGAAGTCTATGTTTAGGGAAAACATTCAAAACTGAACGTGAAATAAAGATACACTCAGAAACATACACAAATGAGAGAATTAATCCAGTGTACACCCACAATAAAATAAATGTTAAATGGAAGAGAAAAATAATCCTGGTGAAATATAAATTTGATAAGGAATGAACATAAAAATAAGTAAATATATGAAAATTTCCATAAATATTGACTGTTCAAGAATGTTTTATGTGGATTAAAATATACAGTAAATTAACATACATGGCAAATAGAATTAAAGTATCCAAGTTCTTAGCATTGTCTGGGAAACAGTAAATAATAAAAATATGAGATTTATAATAAAATATGAGAGTAAATAATAATAAAATAAGAGAGTAAATTATAATAAAAATATGAGAGTAAATAATAAAAATATGAGATTTTTACAATATAATGATTATATTGTAAACTTTATGGTAATCATTAAGCAAACATAGTAAAAGAACATATAACTATCAAACTAATAAAAATGGAAATGTAGAATAATAAAAATAATCCAAAGAAAGGTAACAAATAAACAGAGGAAGGATAGGAAATACAGAAACTAGAAATGTGGTAGATTAAACTCAAATATATTAATTATTTCTTTAAATATGAATGGATAAATTCTCTAATTAAAAGACAAAGAATTTTAGGTTGAATAAGGAAAATAAAGCACATATTGCTTACAAGAGACCCCACCTTAAATATAGAGAAAGAAAAAGTTTAAATGCAAAAGAATAGAAAGTTATAAATAAAACTATAACTAGAAAAAAATCCTTCATAGTTATAGTAAGATCAGACAATGTACATTTAAGGCTCAAAACTTTTATCAAAGGAGAATATTTAATCATAATAAGGAACTTAATAAAAACAAAAGATATGTAATACTTTTAAATTTATATGTACTTGATAATATAACTTCAAAATATAGGACAAAAGTTGATAAAACTAAAAGGAAAAATACACAAATTCATGATATGGTGGGAGATTTTAACATACTCTTTTTAATTATTGAGAGGATAAGTAGACAAAAAGTCAATAGGAAAATAGAAAGTTTAAACAATGAGATGAAGAAACCTGACCTGATCGATATTTATGGACATTGAACTAACATGTGCAGAACATACCTGATATTCAAGTGCACACAGAACACTAACATGATTTGTATGCTGAGGCACACAAAATATTCCTAAATTTCAAAGGATTTAGATCATTCAGGATATGTTCTGTGACAACGGTCAAATTAAGATAACAGACAATAACAAAATATTGTTGTTTATGTTATCCGTATTTTTGGAACTTAACTGATATACTTCTGAAATAACCCATGGAAAAAGAAGAAATCATAATAGGAATTAGAAAATATTTTAGAATTAATACATTAAAATTTGTAACATATTCAAAGTAGTGGATTGAAGCAAAAACTGTACCTAGAGGAAAATTTATAGCCTTAAGTACATATATTAGGAAAGAAGAAAGGCTGAAATTCATGATATAAACATCCATTTCAAGAAATTATTCTCAAAAAGCAAATTCAACCTCAAATAAGCAAAAACTTCAAATAATTAAGATAGAAATAACTAATAAAAGAGAAAACAGACATTCAAGAGAAATAATCAACAAAATGAAGGCTGTTTCCTTGAAAAATTGATAAAATTGATAACTGCCTGTGAAACTGATCAAGAAGAGAAGAAAGACAGCCTCAGTAATCAGCATCAGGAATGGAAACTGATGAAACTGCAGCGTTCACAGCAAAAACAGAGAAGACTCTTATTTTCAATCATTCATATAGCATTTACAAAAATTATCTATATGCTAGACTATTAGGAAAAGCACTATAAATATCAAATGTTTATAACTTTTTATTCCTTTTTTTAAAAAAAAATATCAAACACCACATTCTCTGACCATGGTGTGATAAAAACAACTTTGAAAACTATCTATAAAATACTAGAAATTATGTCATGTAGCTGAAGCTGTGCTCAGACGAAAATTGTTAGCCTTCAATAGATACCTTGTTCATAAGAGTACAGGAAAATAAACTGAGCATTCAACTTGGGCAAAGATAAAAAGATAAAGTTAGCCATAGAAAGACAAGACAAGAAATTAAGTACAATAAAATCATAAATTGGTGAATTTGATGCAGAAAATGTGAAGAAGTAAATAATCTCAAGCACTGGTTTGAAGACACCCATAGGTGCTCACACTCATGAATTCACACAGGCACATATGCCGCATGTGTGTACACGTGCACGTGCACGGACACACAATAAAATGAACAGCATAAGAAAAGGACGATTTACAATGAGAAAGTGGAAGAAACCCCAGATACTGAGAAAAATCAAAGAATTTCAAATTCAAAACAGTACTTTGCTTAACTTTATGCAAATACATTCGAAAACTCGTATGGACTGGATGATCTTCTGGGAACATGTAAACCAAAAATATTAATTCCAGAGGATCCAGGAAACCTAAATAGATCAGTGGCCATGTCAGAAGCTGAGAAATTGTTCAGATTTTCCTAAAGAAGCTGCACGGGTGACAGAGGTGACTATCAACAGGAAGAGGGTGACGTATGTGTTAACATGGAAAGACCTGGGTGCCCTGTTGAGTTGAAGGAACAAGGGCCCCTGGGTGCATAAGCACATTCAGGGTGTGCTGTCCTTGGGGTAAAATTGTATATTACATGTATAAAAATGTATGCATGGTTGCTCATATGTATGTGCTCATATGTTTTCTGGGCACACGGGAAACTGGGCTCACTGTCTCTGGGATGCTGAGGATTGGCGCCCGGCATGTCAGTGGGAAGAAACTGATTTCTCATTGCATACTCTTTCAATCCATCTGGATCATTTCCAGCATGCTCTTGCTGTTTTCATGAAAAACGTGTGGACAAAAAGAGTTTTAAGGAAATGCCAAAGTGATCTTTTGCCTATTTCTTACAAACCTCCCCAGATATCAGCTGCAGGAGCAACTTTGGAATGTGAGACAATGATGTACAGAGCACCACTGCCCGGGCTGTAGCTGCCTGGCCCCGGAAACAGCCTCAGGGTGTGGGAAGGTGCAGTTTCCAGGGTTTGGAATGAAGCTCCTGACCCCTTTGTCACCCTACTGGTAATGACAATAATCCTAGCTTTGTGGCCCAAATTCTCTTTTTGCCAGTGGCAGTTCTAACCCATTCCTTCACTGTGAAATAACACAATTGGGCTGGGAGAATGGTTTCTGAAATGAGAACAGTGATTAATACTCACAACTGTCAGTCTTTAGCAGAAATTTGTCATATTATTCAAAGAATTAAATTCCTCCTCCATTAAAAAATATGACTAAAAGAATTAATTAATTTTCAATGTAATAGGAAAGCAAGTCTTGCATGACAATGAGCGTTTCTGAACTTCTGATGAACTGTTTCCTTTAAAATGTTCTAATGAAGCTGAATTCAGAAAGCAGTTTTCTGATAATTGCTAAGATCTAAGACTCCCCCAAATGAGCTAGTAGGTGAAATGATTTCCAAGGGATTGCTCTTCAGATAAGGACAAATGAATACACACTAGCGTAGGCATCCGGGGTCAGACGCTGTGGTAGGCTGCCCTATCTGTGCCTCAGTGGATCACACTGCTGGTGTCCCCCTTGTTTAAGCCTCGTCCCCATTGACTCTGGGCTTGGTCATGTGAAGTGATGCAGAGCCTTGATGAATGTTTCCACACTGGAGTCTGTCTATTGGAATGCTCCCTTGTGGGAACGCGATGCCATGTAAGAGGTCAACTGGCTGGGGCCGCCCCGCTGTAAGGAAGCCCAAGCTAGTGGGGGACGATCACAGGGGAGAGGTCACATGTCTGGTCATCCTCTAGCTGTGTGAATATCAGGTGCCCCAGCCTGAGCACACACTACCTGGAATTGCCCAGCTGAGCCCCAGCTCACACTCATTCTCATTTAAGCGGCTAAGTTTTCAAGTGTTTTTCTAGGCAACAATCAATAAGTGAAACCAAAGTCTAGGGGCCCCAGCTGCGACACACTTGGAAGAAAAGATAACAGACACCAGAAATAAATGCCTAAAGAGTGACAATCCTCTCGTCTGCGATGGTGGGCGAGCTCTTACTATCCATCCACAGATCCGGTGGGTGACAGTGGAGCATCCATTCTTACGCCTCCCTGGACCAGCAGCATCAGCAGCCCCTTGGAGCTTGGTAATTTCTAAAATCTCAGGCCTGCCCCATACCTGATGAATCAGATCTGCTTTTTAACAAGATTTGCAGGTGTTTCATGTGCAGGTTAAAGTTTGCGACACCCTGTCAGGATGAGAGAACAGAGAGTCTGTGTGCGCAAGTCTAGAGATGCCAGCCACCATCCAGGGACCGCACTCTGGGAGGGCCGTGACAGCTGTGCTCTGAGACATCTGCAAGCTCCCTTGGAGACCTTGAGACAGAGTCTCGCTGCCACTTCCATACCAAATATATACGTGCCTTTTATGATATATTTCAAGCTTAAAGCAGTAGGTTACTAGGCCAACGTGGCCATCTTTAGAACAAATCAGGACACAGCACTCTGTTAACTGTCAGAGCAGTTATGCTTGATTAGGCAAGAAAGGGAGGTGAAAAGAAAAACACCTCCACCACTGAGGTGACTAGAAGCACTGGGGGAGGAGGACAACCATGGAGGGCTCAGGGGTCTCCGAGCCTCTGGGCCCTGGGTACCTGAAAGGCTGGGCTGGTGCTTCCTTGGTGATCGTTTGTGTAAAACTTGTCACTTGTGATCAAACACAGACGCCCAGGTTTACTAGTGGACATTCTACTCCAAGAGGTCTGGGGTGGGGCCCGAGGATCTGCATGTTAACAGGACACCCCCGGGGAGACACCGCAGGTGGTTCTAGGACACCCTCTCTAATTTAATTTGAGAAATAAAAACATTTAATGGTACCGAGCAGTGATGTGCTAGTAAACCAGCAATCTGGAAGGAAAACAAAACACCAAAAAAAAAAAAAAGCCCTTGATTTGTAGCATCTTCTGATTTATGTGGTATAGATCTTCCCACTACTGCAGACGTCAAGCTACCAACAGTTTAACAACCACCTCGCAAAAGTGCTGAACTTAGCATTCGGTTCTCTTGAGCGTGTATGAGCCAAAGACCCTGCACGTGTGAAGCCATTTTGCTGCAGCGATGCTCGTGCTGACGGTAATACTAACGCCGCCGGCTAGGCGTATGTGGAGCGCTGACCTCGCCTCACCCTGGCGACGACCCACGAGGCAGGTAGGAGGAAGGACGCTGAGGCTTGACTCCTGCTCTCACGATTGGCCTTGTGGTCGGTGATGGAGCCCGGTGTCTTGGTTTTCTGCCCTGTGGTGCTGATGTCCCCTCCAGAAAGACCCCCTGGCTCCTACATCACTTTTGCGGAACTCAGAGGTCTCTCTCGGGAGCGCTATCGCCACCTGGTGGCGGGGGCCATGTTGTCTCGGGGTGCACCTGCTCCTCTGGCTGGTGTCTCAGAGGGGACAGACACTTCCTGGGATCTGGTCTGCCTGGCAGCTGCCCAGGACAGCCGGACGGTGCACCCTGGAAGCGTGAGAGGGTTCCGTGTCATGGGATGAATTTCAGTCAGTGGGAGATAGATGATCTCCTTTCCTCTGTGCCTACCGAGCTCCATAAAAGGGTCTGAGATATAGTGGATCCTCAGCCAGCTCCCTGAAGAAGTCCCCCGAGCCCACCACCTGTAGCCAGCCAGTATGCACCCTGGGCTTTGGGTTCTGGTCTCTCACCTTCCCTGCCTCACCTTCCTTCCTCTCAGGCCTGATTCTTGAGGCTTTATTTCCCAGGAAAGTGTTGGCGAAAATGCTTTTGTCTCAGGCTTTGCTTTGTAGGAACTGAAATTAAGATCAGTCCCCGTTCGAACTCAGGACTGTGTTATTGAGGGCATGAGCTTTGCCCACTGTGCCATCCTCCCCTCTCCCTGGTAATGATGCATTGGATGTCACAGAGTGTGTCCTGCTCTGGTCAGGGTGTCCTGGGACTGAAGGGCCCAAGCACCGTGTCCACCAGCCCTGGCCCTGCCCCCTCCCCAATCCCCTGCCCCCTCAGGGTAGGACCTGAGCTCAGGACCCTGGGAAAGAGCAGTCCTGCTCTCTCCTGAGAGTCCCAGTGTTCTGGTGTTGTTGGAAAAATGCCTATGCAGGAGAGACTTTCTTTCTAAAAGTCTTTTAATATCTTTTCAAAATCCTAGCCCTAAAAAAATACATTATATCAAAAGAAGAATGTTCTCTATAATTCTGTCCAGAGAGAATCATCATTAATGGTTTAGTACATACTTCTCTACAACCCCGTTCTCTTAATAACATATATAGTTATACATATCTATATAATATAAGGTAACATGAAGTTTTATAGCCTCAACTTTCCCTAACTGCTCGCCACGCTCTCTGCAGGCGCACGTCCACCCAGCCTCGGCTGATGGTCTGCCCGTGAGCGGACGCACCATGACTAACGTATCCTTCATTTGATCGATCCCTGTGGGTAGAGCTTTTGCATCTCATTTCTCACTCTCACAGACCATGCTGGTTCCGGGAAACACACCCCAAATCCAGAAGTCCTTGTGGGGTGAGCAGTTGGAGATCCCAGGGTCCCAGGCACGTTCTGGCTCCCAGTATCTCCTGTGCTGGGCTGCCGTGGCAGGCTGGCCTCTTCACCACTCCGGGCAAACCTCTTTTCTAGAAGATTCTGCAGGGAGACTGCGTGTGTGCAAGCCTGCTCCCACTGTCTGCTACAAGCCAGGAATGTGATGCCATGCATTTCCAGTTCAGATTTTGCGTATTTGCCATTGTGCTGTTATTGACAATTGAGGACTCTAAGGTGACCCAGGAAAACAAACCTCAGTTACATTTGGATTAAGGGACATGAAATAACAAGGACAAACAGAACCACCTAAGAGGAATGAGCTGCCACCTCCTCCCATGTAATAATTGGCCATAATCACATCTCTGCTCACTGCCAAGGGCCTCCCATAGTCTACAAGCCCGAACAAAGATGTCCTTGGAGAAACACAAATTGTTTTAGTCACTATGGCTGCATAACAAACCATTCCGAACCTTAGCAGCTTTACATGAAGACATTTATTGCACTCTCAGGTCAGTTGGATTGCCTGTCTCTGCTCCAGGACGTGTGGTCTCCAGCACGCAACATCAGTGGCAACGTCAGCGGCTGCACTCCCACATGGTAACCCCGGGATTCGAGAGGCACCTGGACCAGGAGAGGAGAGGCTTAGCCTCAAAAGCCACGTAGTGTAACTTCTGCCAGGTCTGGAGGCAGGTCAGCATCACATTGTGAGGACAATGGGAGATGGACATAACCTGGTGCAGCCACCTGTAGAAATTCATCGTCTGGATATCACTTTATGAAGGTGACCTTGGGGACAGTGCAAGCTAGACTCTTGGGGCATAGGTTACTGACCTGGAAGAGTCTGCTGGAACTAAAAAGACTGAGACTGGGGACGGTCCCAGGGAGGACAGTTTCCCAGAAGCTGGCAACCCACCATTGCAGGTTGTCACACAGGGTCCTTGGCCCACCCAGGCCCTGTCAGTATCAGGGGCAGACTGGGATGGCAGGAGGCTCCAGGTGGCAGATGACGTGGATTTTGGCAACAGACAGCACAGTGCTGCTCTGGGTTCATCAGATCATTCAGAGCAGGAGCCCAGCCAGTGGCAGGGGACAAAGAAATCAGAGAGGGGTGGAAAATGCCACCAGTGTCCTAGCCAAGGGTCTGGGTATCGGGCCTGGTCATATAGTGTAACCGCTGTCCTTAACCAAGACACCCCCCAGCCTGGTACCAAGGAGCCCAGGCCACCAGCAGCGAGTGTGATTCTGGGTCTGACTTGCTGGGGCTGGGCCTGGCTGGCCTCTCTGCCCTGGTGAGGCTGGGCAGGGGCTCATATGCTGCTTCAATGTCTGCTGGTCTCAGCAGATGGACCTTAAGAGCAGAGGGAGGGGATGTGTCTTCCAGCCTCCTGGGGCGGTTCCCTGGAGCTCGCAGAGCTGGCAGTGCAGCCCCCGCCCACCCACCACTGCTCACACTCACTGCCTTCAGGACTCCCCCATTCCCCGTCCTTCTGGAAGCCCTCAGTGAGTTTCTACACACAAGGCTTGGGCTGCAGGGCTCCCAAGATGAGCGTGGGCAGGAGGCTGGCTGCAGAACCTGCCTTGCCTGCTTGGCCGGGTTCCCCCAGCCTCCGAGGCTTTCCTGTCCACTCCACAGCCGAGCATGGTCGCCCTGGCAGCCTGCCTAGGAGGGGCCCACGGTGTGTGGCTCCCAGCCGGGGGCTGGGCTGTGAGGGGTGTTCCCCACTCAGCCCCCAGGGAAGGTGAGGGACCAGGAATTGGGGGGAACGAATGGGAAATGGTGGCATGTTTGGATGTCTGAGTGGTGGACACTCAGCCCTGGCTCTGGGTGGGCTCTCCTGAGCCCACATACTCTGGGCCCGTGGAACTGGGGACGGAAGCTTGAGCAGTGTCTTCAGGAAAGGGAAGAGCAGGGGCTGGGGCAGGCCCTGCAGGGCAGCAAGGGCTGCGAGGCAGGCATGGGAGGGAAGCTTAAGTGGCTGAGACCCAGAGCAGGATGGATCTCTGAGGGAAGAAGCCACAGTTTTGAGGACCCTGAGGAAGAAAGGGCTGTGCTGTGCCTGTGCCCATTATGGGGGGCAAGTCAGATAGGGTGCCCTCCCCACCAGGGCTGCTGGCCTCTCACTCACCGTCTCCACCAAGAACCACCCTGCTGCAGCCACTGTGGCAGCTTCCCACACGAGACCCCACTGCAGAGTAGGAGCGTTTGCAGGAGAGCTGGAGCACTCCCACCCATCTCTATGCCACCTTCAGGTCCCCAGGCCCCGGGCTCCACCAGGGTCCCTGCATGCCCAGGCTCACTGCAGTGTCTGCAGACGCCTCTGGGGCTGGGCTTTTGTTCCAACTTCCAGGATCCAAATGTGCTGGGGTGACTCGAAGGGACGTTGTCTTTGTACAACATTAAGTAATTTGGGTTCAAACAAAGCAGTGACTGTTGTTCGTGATGATGTCAAGGAGGAAATGTGGCAGCAGAATGAGCCAAGCAGTGACGGTGTGGGTAAGGAGATGCTGACATCACTCGGAAGGCCGGGTGGCAGGAAGGGAAGGGGAGGTGCATGTTGAAGCAAGTGAGGTTCCAAGAGATTGGGGAGCAGAGGCAGAAGCCCTGGCCCACGGGCCAGCCCCCCAGCACCCGGCAGGAGCTTGGAGAGAAGCCTGGGCAGGCCACGTCCCTGCCTGGACAAAGGAGATGTTTGGACTCAATTAATTTAAATATTCCTTAATCATCCTCGGATGGAGCTCTTGGTGAGGGTTGCCATGGCCACGGGGCTCTGGCGGGCAGAGAGCCCTCATACTTTCACGTCAGTCCGCCACACCGACATCTAACTCAGGCAGTGTGTGTAGAGCACTGGGCACCTACAGCCACTACTGCATGTTCCCTGGGCACCTCTTCCTCCTGAGACATCTGAGAGTCACCAGGGGGTTCCATGGCTTCGTAGTGGCAGTAAATGGCCTGGTGAGTTTTGTAGCCACTCCTCCCAGCAACACCACTAGGGATAAGCAGGGCAGAGCCTATTCCACCACCAGGTAGAAGAGAAAACAGAGGTTCACAGAGGACCAGTGACTTACAAGTTCATTTATGACTCATCCAGGCCTCATGCCTGGTGAGGGTGCTGCCGGTACTAGGCAGTGCTGGACTGGGACATGTGTGGTCTCACCCAGCAGCCTGTGGAGGAGCAGATATGATCCCCACTTCCCAGGTGAGGAGACAGGCTCAGAGATGGTGAGTACTTGCTGTAGGTCACCGAGCAACTAGTGGCCGAGCTGGGATTCCAGCACTTTCAGAGCCTTGCTTAGGAGCAGAGCAGGCCCAGGGTGCCTGTGCTTCCTGTCTCTGGCCCAGGTTTAAGCAGTGGCCATCTCTGGGAAGTGGACGCCCCATCCCCCTGCCCTGCAGAGCTGCCTGCACTGGCGCCATTGTGTCTTCAGTTACAGCCAGGAGCAGGGGGTAATCCACGTGGAAATGAGTCTTCCTGGCTCGTGTCGCCACCCGAGGACTGCACAGGAGCCAGCCCAGGTGTGCGAAGTGGCAGCATCAGCTGCGGATGTGGCCAGGACGTGTGGGGGACAGAGAACCTGGTGACCTCAGGAGGAGGACAACAGCTGGGCCTGGGTCGCATGGTTAATGTCGCTTGCCCTGCTGCTCCTGTTCCCCTAATTAAAGCAAAACGTGATCATCTGGGCTTCCCTGCAGCTTTTCAGATTTCTCCCTAGTAGGCTCAGTGGCACGGTTTGCCCTAATCATATTAGATGATCACAGTGTACACGTGGTCAGACCGTTATTCCGGGAAGTTAGTTCTTCAGAGCACAGAACTGCTGCTTTGTGCAGATGAAGGGTGCTGGGCTGAACCTGCATGTCTTAAGGAAGAGCCCTGAGCTCGGGGCCTGCTTTCCTTGCCCGAGGCACGTGCTGTGAGTTGGACTTGACCAAGTCCGGGGACACAGCCCTTTCTCCTCCCTGAGTCCCCTTGCTTCATGTGCTCAGGCAGGCAGATCTCCCTGACGCTGCTTGCCTTGTGAGAAGTTCTGCGGCGACTTGTGTCTGTCTGCCTTGGGGTAATGCTAGCTACTATAGCAAAAGGACCCCAAAATATCCAAAGTCTCCGATACGAGAGTGTGTTTCTTATTCCTTGGAGAGTCCAAAGTGTGAGCTCCTGGCTGGCAGGGGGCTTTCCTCTGTCTTCAGACCCCTCCAGGGATCCCTCCACCTCCCAGCCCCTCTGCTCCGGGGCTCATTGTCCGCGTCTGTGGAGGAGGCACATCCTCCTTCTCGGCTTCTCCATGAAGCCTACCCCCTCCACCCCCGCAGAAGCCTTTCTTGGTCCCTTCCAATGCCCCACCATATCACCCGGCCTCTCGGGGCCTTGTGGCTTTCCCTGGCCGACAGTGAAAGGCCCCACTAGGAGAGGGCTGGGCTCCCTCGCTCACACCCTGTGGTCCAGAACCCGCCTGGCCACTCCTGCCTGCGGCGGCTGCCTTGCAGTCTGCTGGGCACCCTGGAAGAAGAGAAGAAAATGGTCACAGTGAAAATGGTCAGCCTGACGCTGACAAACTTGTTCTCAGCCCTGTGACTTGCATCTCTCTTTTCTTTTTCACCTGTTAGGTAGGAACTGGTAATGCCCCTTCACTGAGGGGGAAACAGGAGCCTCAGAGATCTGCCCACAAAACAGCGCGGGTTTTTTTTTTTGTTTTTTTTTTTTTGAGACAGAGTCTCATT
>NW_012150385.1:788754-823212 GCF_000956105.1 Propithecus coquereli | reverse complement strand
TGTATGACCCAAAATCTGAATCGCCCAAAGTTAACAGAAATCCTGTTTGTTACCTGCGAGTGCCTAAGGATTCAAAATGAGTAAACCAGGATCCCCCCATGTGGCCTGCAGGATGGGTAGGAAGGGCCTGTGAGCAGGACGGCAGACGTGCTGCAGGGCTGATTCTTCCAGGGCTGGAAGCACAGGGACATGGCTTCTCACCTGCATACTCCAGATGCCTCCCGACTCTGAGAGAAGCCCCAAGGCTGTGTCGGGCCAGGGCAAGGCCCACCAGCACCTCATCTTCCCTGTTCAGATCCCCACCCTGTCTCCCCTCGAGCTTGCTGGGAGCATCCTGTCTGCCTCAGCACATCCTGCCCTCCAGCCCATTCCCACGGGGCCATGAGACACTGGCACCTGAACACTGTGCCGATCTCACCGTCCCCATCCATTAAGCCGGCTGCCCAGGGCCCCTTCCCCTGCTTGGGGTCAAGCTCAGACCCTTAGTTTACACGCAAGGCCTCCAAAGTCCAGCTGCATCCCCCTCTCCCACCCCGTGTCTCCCCTCCCCTGCTGGGTTAATTCCAGGCTCTCTGTTCCTGGCAAGTGCCCCACCAGGCCCGACCCACCCTCCACCACTAGCGCTTTCCAAATCCTCCTTCTCGACTTCTCCACAAAGCCTGCCCTGTCTGTCCCCCGGAAGCGTTTCCTGGTCCCTCCTGACGCCCCAGCACATCATGTGCCCTCTCAGGGTCTTGTCGCTTTCCCGAGATGACAGTGATTCAGGACGATCTCTCTCCACGATGCCCCAGCCCCACCGCACGGCCCCCACCTGCTCAACAAATGCAGAGGCCACCAGCCTCCCAGGTGCAGCACCAAGTTAATGAGGTTTTCATCAACCCACCTGCCAGGGCCCTGGTTCCAGCTACGGGATGTCTGGGAGAGGATGAGGGTTAGTGGTTATGGCTGAGCTTGGAGGGCTGGTGGTGCCCAGGCTGGTCGGGGCTCCAGCCTCTGGCCCCTGACCGCCCCGTTCCCCTCCTGCTGGGGCACGCGTGGAGCCTCCTGTGGTTGGTGGACCTCTCTTTGCCTTGGGGGCTGCTCAGAGCCCTTCTGAAATGCTTTGCCACGAAACATTCCACTAGGCAGCCCTCAGAGAAACTACCTGCTTCTGCCTAGACGGCCGTTCATGTTTGTTTCATCATGTATCATACAACTCATATTTAATCACGCCACTCACTCACTCACTCACACTCACTCATGCACCCTCCATTCCTCCTTTTCCTCTCTGGCGGACTCTGCCCAGCGCAGTGCCCGGGACAAGGCAGCTGCACAGTAATGTTTGTTGAATGATTCACTCTAAGAGTGAATGGCCACTGAGCTGTCCTCTGAAGTGAACTATGCCACGGCCAATGGGGCACCATTTCTGATTGCGTCAACTTGCAGCCCTGCAGCAGCTAGTGACCCTGATGCTGGCTGCGGAACTGGATCAAGCTGGTTGTGCAAGGAATTTTTATGAAAACCAAAAAGAGTAGAAACAGAAGGAAGGCAGTGAAGAGAGAGACAGAGTCCTTCAGCTAGTGCTTGAATTAATGAAGTCCGCTCTGCTGTGACACTGCCTCGGAGGGGACTCCAGTGGCTCAGCAGGAGCCGCCAGGGACTCAGAAAGCAGCAGCCTGTCCTGAGAGCCGGTGAGGTCACAGCCGGCGGCGGTGGGCAGGGAGGGAAGGACGCTTGCTCAGGGTCAACATGGATTTGCAGCCATCTCTCCAAAGGAAGCCTGGCTGGGAATCAAAAAGAAAATTATCTTCTGAAATGCTTCATTTCTTTAAATTTACTGCGGCAATAACTCCTTGGGCTATAGGCACCCAGCTGTGGAGTCAGCAGGTGGAGGCTGAGCACGAAGATTTCCAAGGTGTCCCAGGATGGGGGCCGGGCAGTCATTTGTCTCAGGACAGCCAGGGACAGTGTTGGGCTTGTGTCTCCGGAACCAGAACCCCAGAACCTCGGAACTTGGGAGGCTTTTCTTCTGGCAGTTTCTAAACCTGGTCACTCATTGGAATCACCTTAGGGTTTTTAAAATACAGATCCCTGGGCCCCAGCCCTAGAGATGCCAGTTCATAAACACAAGATAGGACCCAGGAATCTGCATTTTGTGACAGGTTCTGCAGGCCTAGCAGTCCTGGCCCCCACACTTGGGACCACAGATTCCGCCTCAGGGGATGGAGGAGCACGCGCGTGACTTTGGCTTCCCAAGATGGATAAGTGACTTAAGAGCTTCTACTCCAGCAGGGCCTGTCAGTGCTGCAAACGTGAATTCTAATGGCATCCAACTCCTCACATAGTGCAGGCTCTCTGGGCCCTGGGTCTCCATTCGCTAACCAAATATTTACTGATATAGGCGAAGCCCCCATTTTGGGGGTGGGAAGGAGGGTGCCTGGGGACAGCCAGGAGCCCTGGCGTCAGAGAGCTCGCTGCCCACGCTGGCCTCCTGCAGGATGCTGCCGCGTCTGCACCAGGATCCGCGCATGCAGCAAGGGAGCCTCCAGACCTCTGGGGCCAGCAGCCGCGTGAATGGCAACCTCCCTGACACACATTCGTGGGACAGTCACGGTCCTGTCCAGCAGCTTTCCTCCCCACTCTTGCACCTAGAGACCTTCGTTGGACAGGGCACAGTGATCTTGTCCCCATGTGGCTTCTGTAGCCCCCCGATAAGGCAGAGCCCACCTGGGCTCCAAGTCTCAGAGAAAAGTTTAATCTGCCCCAATATAATAATGGCTAACATTTTTTTACCATCTTTTATATAAATTAGGCCAATGCTTAACATTCAGGATCTTATTTAACCCCTCTCCCCCCATCCTCCTGTGAGGAATGTGCTGTTATCACTCCAGTTTATAGCTGGGGGCCCTGACCCTCTGCGGCGGGTCTACTGGGTCCATGCCAGCTAATAAGCTCTGGGCTCCGCCGTGGCAGCCTGCTCAGCTGCTGCAGAAACAGCTCCAAGAACCTTCCTTCAGTCTCCTCTCAGCACCACTGGCCACTGTGGAGCGGGGCTGTCCCTCGGGGCACCCAGGGGACTTGGGTGCCTGTCGAAGTTTTTTAAAGGGAAACTGCTCTTGGTAGGAGGAGAATGGTGCCAGGGGCTGGATCCAAGCCAAGGCATAGGATGCTCGGTGTGTGCCACCGGGAAGGGGGTGGGGCTCGCTATCTGGAAACTGTGGGGAAGTAGGCGACAGAGATGGCTTGAAGACAGAAAAACACGCACCTACTGGAAAAAGTCAGTCTGTGACAATGGGTTTTCCACAAACACGGAAGTGGGCAATTTCCCCTTAGGATTGTATTTGAGGAAAATAATCTATTTGAATAATGTTGAGAAATAAAAGACACTCCTGTTCCTCTTTCTACCCTCCCCCCTTCTAAGGAATTTGGGAAAGTGCAGAGGGAGGAGACACGGGTGCCAAAATTGCCTTTTGCCATGACAGAGACGGCCTCTATTTATTGGACGAGAAGAAAATGTCTGATTTATTCACTACTTCAAAATGCAAACTCTCTCTCCAGGTATGCATAGAAAACATCTGGGCATGCTTGCACAGCTGTTAATGGAAGTTATCGTTGTGAGTGGCATTGTCAGGAATTGTCACATTCCCTAAATTATGAATTTTTTTAATATCAAGCATGCGTTATCCAAATAAATAAAATGAAAAAAAAAAGGCATGGCAAATTATGAGTGACAGGACCACTCTCTCCATTAGATGTCCAGGGTTTGGTGAGAATTTCTCCGTGCGAAATGTCGGGGCTGCAGCAGACAGCTGGCGAGCTGCTGGGACTCGGGACTTCTCCTTTTTCCTGGGAAATCACGAGTTTGGGCTTTGCACGGGGTTTATCTGCTCCAACCCCACCCACATCACAGCCTCATGGCCCTGACAGCCATGTGCTGTCTTAGGTTGGGCTCTGATCCAAGGCCTGGGGACAGTGGTCCCAGAAGTACACATAAGAAACCGAGGAAGTGGGACGGGGGAGGATGGACATCAATCAGAGAGGTGTCAACAATCCCACTCCTGGGAATTTGCCTAAATGAAATGGAAACTTATGTTCCCACAAAAAGCCATACACACCGTCATAGCAGCTTTATTCATAATCACCCCAAACTAAAAATGACCCAGATGTTCTTCAGTTGGAGAATGAATAAACAAACTGCTGCATCCACACTGGGAGCACTACTCAGCAATACAAAGGAGTGAGTTACTGACGCTCTCAACAGCAGGCATTAGGCTGGGGGTGGGAGGCAGACTCCGCGTGTCCCCTCACAGGGCGCTCTGGAAAAGGCACAGCTACGGGGGTGGAGTGAGGGTCAGTGGCTGCCACAAGCTACAGGGGGTGGGGTTGAGGGTGACTATCACGGACATGTGGGGATTGTGGGGGTGGGGAGACGTCTGTATCCTGACTGGGCTGGTTCCATGTCAGCACACGTATGTCAAAACTCCTAGAACTGTACACTGGAAAGGACATGCCAGGCTCACAGTAAATCCCCAGCAGCAGGCATTGAGCCAGGAGGCTTGTCAGAGGCGGAGGCTGGATGGGAGCCCGGGCGGTCTGAGCTGGGGGCGGGGGTGCCCTGCACTTCCCAGAGACAAGGTGTGAGGTCAGGACTGTGTGTGGCTTCAGTGGGGACTCAGGGGCAGGAGCTCCCACTGCCCACTGAGGAGAGTGGGCGAATCTTGAAGAGATGAGAAATGTGAGCAAGGTTTGGGGGTAGGATCTCACCAGGCTGAGGGGCAGAAGTATGAACAGAGATGGCCTTGGGGCGTTCCCAGAGCGCCTCCTACTGGAGAGCAGAGGGAGGGAAGATGGGTACAGCAGGTTGCCCACCCAGCGGACCCCAGGCAAGGAGCTGGGGGCCATGATTTGTTTGGGGTGTGGACCAGGAAGCACTGGTCGGGGAGGGAGAAGCGAGATGGGACAGGGTAAGGAGCCAGCAGAGGCTGCACGTAGAATTCCACCAGGGAAGAGCTGGGCACTTGTCCTCAGATCCCCTCCTCCCTGGGCCTGTGGCCGGCCTGCCCTCCCCCCTTGCAGAGGCAGAGTCGAGGGTGGGCTCCTTCAGCATTGGAGGAGCGTGGGCAGGGGCATGGATGCTGCTATCTTTGGCGTCAACATTGGCAATTTGCATGTGGAGAAGTCTTGTTATCAGGGAACGAAAATGGTTTAACGTGTTTGGTTTTCTGGTTTTATCTCATCAATAACCCCATGAAAGAGTGAGTGAAGATGCCATTTCTGGTCCCCTCCATCATCCTCACGCTCACAATCGCTCTGGGGGCTGCAGGGCCAGGCCGCCCAGAGCCGCGTTGGAGGATGCTGATGCAGCGACCTCCGTCCGGCCCCTTGCCCGTCTCTTCATTGCACGGTGAAGTCAAACATGACACTTGTTTCTGGGACAGACATTGCTGAGAAGTTTGCTCCTTTCTGCTTTAGTTGCAATGAGGATACTTTTCTTTTTCTTGGAGATTAAAGGAAGAACAAAGCACCTCCAAGGAGATTTTTCCTTTTGATTTCTTAAACAAACAATGTTCTAAATGAAGCAGGTGTCTCCAGTTCCCCTTTTCGGAGACTCTGAGGTCGCAAGTGATGCTGACTGGTCTGTTTTTGGGGCCAGTGGGCATCGGTGGCTGGGCTTCCTCCTCTGAACCTTTGAACCTGTTCCTTTTTAGATTTGTCGTTAAATTCTCAGATGCAGAGAGTAGCCTCTGGGTTTCTGTTCCTGTGTTAGAACAGGAACCACCTTGTCTGCTGAGAGGAACCTCCATTTGGCATCTCTGGGCCTCAGTTTCCCTACTTGTAAATTTTTTTAAAAGTACCCCCTTGCCTACTTCACAAGGGCATTTCTTGAGAGCATCACATTTAATCAGATTTAAATAGATACGTGTAACACTTACTCTGTTTCTCAAATAACTAATGCTGAGGAAAATAAACCTGTTCTCAAAAAAATCTTGCCATACTGAGGGAGTGACAGTCGTGCCAAGGACCACGATGGGGGCTGAATTAGTAATCGTAATCACACCAGCGGCAGCGACTGTCACTGCCGGTTAGTGAGAACCCCCTATGCCTATCCCGTCACCTGTGTCACCTCATTTAATTCTCAGAGCACTTCTGTGCCAGGTGACCTGTGCCCTACGGTAAAGATGAGGAAAGCGAGGCTCGGAGATGAGCGAGTGGACGGCAGGATTCCAGGCCGAGTCTGCTAACCCCGAGCCTGTGACTGGAGCAACTTCATTACGCTGAAATTAAAAGACATGGAGATAGCAAGTCCTTGAGCACAGGGCTTTTTCTTCTTAGTATTTTAATCCTCAAACCCAGCAGATATTAAATCTTTGGCTTTTTTAAAAAAAAAGATATGAGCCACACATGTAACATGTGTGCAGGTTAAGAACAGCAGGAAACACCCACGTGCCCCACCGAGCCTCAGAAATGGGACACTGCCAGCCCCAGGCACCCTCTGCTGGCTGTCCCCACTCCACCCTCCCTGGGGAGAGCCACAACCTTGGCTCTCCAGATCTTCGTTATCTCATCCCCCATGTTTGCTTCCCTACCATTCAGTTTTTCTTCCCTTGAACCAGATCTAAATGGGTCACAACATGCATCTTCTGTGACTTGTGTCTGTTGCTCACTGCTGTGTTTTAGAGATGTGTGCAGCGGCTGTCCACTCATTCTCAGCACCCAGGGTCCCCTAAGAAGCCTGATGGTGGTGGCTTTGCAATAAACACTGTGATGAAATGGGTGGATGAAGACCCACATGGCCTGGCCATAGAGGGCAAGAGGAGTCCTGAGTTTGGAGACAGCTTCATGAGGGGTTTACATTTACCTGGGCCTTTGGGGATGGGCCCACCTCTAATATACCTGTGGGGGCTGAGGGCTGTGGGGGACAGCTGGGGAATGGGCAGAACGGGGCATGCCATGCTGGGGGATCTGCAAGCCCAAGGGGAGAGGGCAGAGGTGTGGCCAGAGAGGCCTCCTGGGTAGCCCAGGCTGGGATTTCAGTTCCATGTACAGACACCACCCCTACCCTCTGCCCACAGGAGGCCCCACACTCATGCTCCAAGGGGAACAGGTGCAGGCCCTGATCTCCCCACCTGAGCAGGAGGCTGTGGTCAAGGGCTGCCAATAGGCCGTGAGGGGGCTCCCACTGCATCAGAGGCCGTGTGCTTGGACCATCAAATGCCCACCTCCTGGTGGGGCGCTGTTAGCAGGATTCTGAGTTGACCTGAGTCAAAACATTCCAGGCAATTCTGAGCCCAGGGTGCTCCTTAGAAGTACAAAACCTTAGTCTTACCAAATATGAATAGGACGCAATGCAAGATTTCTACTGGAAGATTGAGTCTGGAAGGCCCTGAACGGATGCTAAGAGCTGGTTATTGAGAAGGCCTGCACCTGTGGCGAGTGGGTGGGCAGAGACGACAGGAACAGCACTGCAGCTATCTGCACCTGGGATTGTGGGACAAGGGTGCCAAAAATGCTCCTGGGCTGTGGAGAGGTGCAGGAAGCTGATCCCAGGTTGCTCTACTTGCCCAAAGCTTCTCTGTCGTTTCACCTTCCCCAGGAGCTGTGAGTGGGGCCTCCGTCATTTTCCAAGAAGGAAAATTTGTTTTTCTAACTTTCAAACTAAAATATGTTCCATTTTTCTCTTTGGGGCATAACTTAGAAGCAATGAGAGTTTTCCCAGCTGTACCAGCATAATTCAGTTCTGCTCCTAGAACAACGGAGCCTGAGCTTTAGTCCAGAAGGAGCTACTTCACACGTGAGAGGGAAGTGAAAATTGAGAACGTTTAACTGTACAGGGAATCACAGAATGAAAAACAGCACCAACTGCCTCGGTACTATTCAAACTGTGGCTCTGCAAACAGTTACGCTAAACACTAAGTCCCTTCTATGACAGTTCTGCTAATAGCGGCCTGGGCAAACACACACAGGCCTACTCTCTTCCGTAGGGAGAGGGACAAAAGTTTGCGCCGTGCCGTGGATCCTGAGCAAATTCACTAAGCCTGTCATACTTGTCTCCATCAAAATGAGTCAGTGTGGGCTGGAGACAGAGATCGCGGCTGCCACATAGCAACACGCTCACCTTTCCTCACAACCCTCTGCAGATGCTCTGAGTGCAGGGGCCTCTGGTGTTGGGGAGGGATGGAGAGGACGGGTGGATAATGTGGGACTAGACCGTGGGCCCCGGAGGCAGGAGCCCAAGGCCAGCAAGGGCCCTCGGCCACAGAGCTCCAGAGCCCAGGCGAAGGGACCAAAGTGAGGGGTGGAAAGGGACTTCCGGTCCGTTGCGAGACGGACTGCGTGGTGGGGAGGTCAGGCGGGTCAGTCTGTAGCTGCTCGGGAGTCCTGGGCATATCTTTCCACCTCTTAGGAGTTTCACCTTCCTGACACCCCCCTCCCCTAGACCTCAGCGACGGAGACTGGCACAGGCTGGGCTCTGGGGAACGATACGGAGGTCGGGGGTAGGAAGGGTTGCTGGGGAGTAGCGCCTGGGAAGTAGGAACGGGGGCAGCTGGATCTGGCAGCAGGAGCCATCAGAACACAGGGCAAGCTCTGGGCGCTCCGGAGCCAAGGGTGCCAGGCCCGTGTTGCCCTCCACAGCATGGGGCTGTGGCTCCAACCCCGACGGCAGTCAGTGGCCACACTCCTCGCAGCGGGCAGCTGTCTAAGCAGAGCTTCCGTGTCTTGGGCAAGGGTAATGGTAATGGTAGCTGAACGGATTTTGCTGGCTCTTACCCTCGGGTAGGTTTAGGTGGGATGTCATTGGCATGACAATCTGTCTGCTGAGTATTTCTGGCAGCTCCCCAGAGGCACGGCCATGTGCTGTGAGCCAGCACTGTCCTCCCAGTGCTCCCCTCTGATCCCACCTGGGCTCCCTGCATCCAGCCAGGCATCTTCCATGGGGTCTGAAGCCTGTGTCCTGGCACCCACCACCTCCCACCGACCTGAGGAGTGCTGGTTCTCCGGGGTCTCCCCTACGCACGAGAAGGCTCCCGAGGCAGAGTGGCGCAGCCTGTTTGGATTTCATGCGAGCCCCTCTGTCTCTCAGGACTCAGGCGTGGCTGGGCTGAAGGCAGGCGCGGTGGGAAGTTTGTGGCCTTCAGCCAGGGAGCGCCTCTGCCTTCAGGGTCCCTGAGGGTGTCCCCCGCTCAGCCGACACAGCTGTGTCTGGATCTGGTACAGGAGCCAACTGGGATCTCCAAGGCCTCAGGGAGAAGGGGGGCTGGATGCTGAACACCCACTGGGCAGCTCGTGCCCTTTGGCGTGGGGCCCACAGACACAGGTGACAGGTGGACAGGTGTGGGTGGGGCTGAGGGAAGCTCTGCAGTAAGTGATGGTGAGGGGCTCAGGGGACTCCAGGCAGTGTATCTGGATGAGAGGGTGGGAGGTCACCAGGGTGGGAAATGCATGAGCTTGGGTGGTGTTATGGGCTTGGTTGTGTTTCCCCCGAAACTCACAAGTCCTAACCCCTGGATCTCAGAATGTGACTGGAGGTAGGTTCTTTAAGGAGAAAATTGAGTTAAGATGACATCACTAGAGTGGGTCCTAATCCAGTACTGAGGGAGGAGATGCCGTCTGCCATCGAGGAGAGAGGCCGTGGAGGAGCCAACACGACTGACACCTGATCTTGGAATCGAGCTCTGGAACAGTGAGAATGCATTCCTACTGTGTGTGCCTCCTAGCTCTCGTCCTTGTCGTTGCAGCCGCTGAGCAAACCAGCAGAGGCCAGACTCTGCAAGAGAACATGTCCACACTCCAGACACATGGTTTCAGCCTTGCATGTGTGTTCTGGGCATGTCTCACTCCTCCAGTGCATCCTTGCCCTCTGTGCACCCTCACACCCACCCTGGCACAGGCAGGGTTCGGACAGGTGCCCGAGGCTGCTGCTTTACTGATGCACAGACAGCGGTGCCACGGGGAGAAGACAGGCCTCTTGGTGGAGCCGCACAGATTTGAGCTCTGACCACGGTCTGCTGTGGACCAGCTCTGTCATCCAGGCAAAGTGCTGGGTCTCTGAGCCTCAGTTTCTCCACCTGTAAAATGGGAATGTTAAAAACCACACCCACCTTGCAGGGGGTGTGTGATGGTGCCTACCACACGCTGGGTGTGCAGCTGACCCTGGACACGCCAGCTGCCTGTCCGTGCTTCCCTAGGGCCCCCTACTTTCACCCCCATCGATGTGCAGATATGAGCTTGATTTTCCCAGGCTCAGAGTACAATCTGATCAAGTCTACCCAAGCACCAGAGAGGGCAGGGGAGTGAGCAGGCAAGGCCTCCTCGTCCCAGGACTTCACACCTGACACTCAATTCCACTGGAAAACTTCCTAGGAAGACCACACCTCCACTTCTTTTGAGGACGAGTGGCATGCAAACCTAATTGAAACACAAAGCGTGTGCTGAGGTGGCGCAGTCCATGGCAATTAAGGCTGTCGCCAGATCTGAAGCAGAACTCAGATTCTTATCAGCTGTGTGACCTGGGACGGATTCCTTACCTCTCTGAGCCTTGGCCTTCCCTTGAGGCTGAGAGATCACGAGGTTATGCGCCACCAAGACTGTGGCACTAAGGGGACGGTATCCACCCGGAGCTCGGGGATTGCAGGGACCCTTTCCACACCCTCTGTCATCCTCACTGTCATAGTCACTTGGTCCTTGGTTTGACAATGGCGCATGCCTCAGGACCAAACGGGGAGAACACCAAACGGATTCTTGGCCACCAGCTCATTACTTTCAAGGTGACCTTGTTGGCCCGGCAGGAAGGGGGCCTCCTTCACCCTACCGTGCTGGGCCCAGGCAGGTGCTCACAGTGACCGATGGCGTGAGTGGGGGAGAGTGCTGTGGCCGCTCATTGGCCCCCGTGGGAAGTGAGACCATCGCCCAGGTGGGCTGGCCTTGGGGAGTGTCCCCATCTCCGCCACGGCGCTGGCCGTGCTGCACGAGCACTGCCGATGTGCGAGTTGGGCCAAGTGGGCGTTTGTGAACAGTTTGTGGAAGGGTAAGAACTGAAAGAATCTCCCACCAACCTGAGAGGACTGACGGCAGCTGGAGGAGAGAGCAAGTCTTCTTCGAGGTTGCTGCTGCAGCCTGAGTAGTTCCCCCACCAAACGCACGGTCTGGGACGCAGCGGTCCACGGCCTCACCCCGGCCCCAGTCCTGCGGCTGACCTCCCCTCCCGCAGGGACCTGTGCCTTGGCTTCGCTCCTGTGCTGTCCCCGGGAGGCTGTGTGCTTCCCCAGGTCCCATCTCTCCCTCGTCTTTGTCTCCCAAGGGCCCACTGTCGCCCTTGCATGCAGTAGGTGCTCAGTGAATGCTGTCGCACTGCCCCGGTGGCATGGGCCGCCCCATAGCATAGCGTCTCTGGTTCTATTTCACAGTGATGTTGAAGGGCTCAGGATGGATAAGTAACACTTGTGGGGACTAAATCAAAGCCCACACCTCCCCGCGGCCCCTGCTGGACCTCATCCAGCCTCAGTCTTTAAACACAGTCCTGTCCCTTCTTGTCAGGAAGGACCATCCCTCCTGCAACCGGCCCTGGCCCTGTGGATCTGGATTCCTGAGCAGAGCTCACGTGGTGCAGAGCGCGTGGCCCCGACGGCAAGGCTACTGGCCCTGCACTCACCCCGCCTGGTGGGACCAGCTCTGTGGCTCATGCCTGCTGCAGAGTAGCTGGGAAGGAAGCCAGGCCACCGGTAAGGAGACCTGAGTTCCCACTCACCACAAGCTGGCTGGCTTGGACAAGCCCCTGTGGGCCCGGCTCTGTCCTCTGTGAGTGGGGCCCACGGCCCGTTCTGAATCAGGGCGTCTTTGGGAAGCACTGATTGAGTGCGAAAGCCTCCTTCACGAAGCCCCAGGGCATATCCAAGGTGAGGATGTGAGTATCTTATCATTCCTGTGCTCGGGCAGGCAGGTGGAGGTGCCGTGGGGCAGCTGAAATGGCCTTTGACCCCAGAGGCCTCTTCCAGGGCTCAGAGGAGGGATGGCTCCCTCGTTCCCGCTCCCTTCTCTCAACTAAGCCATGATAAGGGTGCTCGGTGACGCCCTTTCACAGTTCTGTGAGTGGATCCCGAGCTTACCTGGCCTGCCGCTACTCCACCTGGGCGGTGCCTAATTCAGAGCCACTTTTCAAAACGTGCATGACCAAGCCAGATGACGCAGAGCAGGGTTTCTCGGCACTACTGACACCTGGGCTGGCTAGTTCTCTGCTGTGGGGCCGTCCTGTGCACTGTGGGACGCGGAGCAGCACCCCTGGCCTCTCTGTGCTAGAGGGCTAGTTGTGACAGCTCAGAATGTCTCCAGACATTGGCAATATCCCCCGGGGGTGGGCACAAAACTGTCCCTGGCTGTGCATCCCATTTGCTGACGGATCTCCACTATCCTGTGCATTTGGTGGCTCACCCAGGCCTCTGGCTTCACGTCCCTCTGGCCTTATGCCTTTGGCCTCTACCACTGCGGCCACCACTCCCCTGTGAATTGGACTCACATGAGTGCCATGCCAGGGGAAGCCCTGGGGTGAGGGCTGGGGGCAGGTCCCTTTCCTGTGTGAAAGGCTATGCCTGCTCCAGAGGAAGCCACACGGCAGGCCAGGACACTCAGAGGAAGCCTGATGTCCCCAGTCTCTCTCCTGGTGCGAACCTTCCTGTTGCCACAAACCCCAAGGGCATGCTCTGAGTTGGCACCCATAGCCAGGTGTCCTCTCTGCCCGGGTTTCAGCGAGACTCTGCTCGGGGATAGCTGCAGCTGCCCCTGTGTGGTTGGCAGGGCACTGGCCTCAGTGCTCCTTGCCTGAGCCCCAAGCCAGGTTTGTCACGGGGGACGCTGGGAAAACAGCCGCCTGAGCTAGGTTTCAGACGGGGCACAGGCCTGCAGCGAGTGTGGGATTAGATCACTTTGCAATGCACTCTCAAATTTAAGGTACGTGTTATTTTTAAAAGACCCGCTGTTTAATAATCCATAGTATGCCAGATGGAGAGTCGGTTGAGGACACTTGAACAGCTGGATTTTCTTTGGGAATAATAACGAGGGAATTTCATTGTGAGGCTTCCACACTGAATTCCTCCCCATTTTCCCATTATGGACTAAAAGGAATGGTGAGGAACACTGAAGTGAGCCCGATCTCTCTTCTACGCCGAGGACTATGGCCAGACAGTGCGCATCTCCTGCTGCTAACCACACAGGGGCCTCTCGAGAGGATGAGTGCAAGACCCGCCTCCGCGCTGAGCAGGAGACTTCCCAGCTCTCCATCCACGCTGCAGCTAATCCAGCCAGTCTCAGCAGATTCTCTCTGCGTGGCAGGAATGCTGCCTCAGCCAATTCAAACAGAAAAATAGAGACTGTTTAAAATGTGCTGGAACCATATCCAGGGAATGGAGACATCGTGCAGGTGACTGAGAGGAACTAGAACTGTCTTGTTCCAACTACAGATCTCGATTGGTTTGATAAAATAGTTTGAACCCAAAGATAGAGTCTCTGGCGTAGACAGACAACAGACCAAATCACTGTTTGTTTTTCGGCTGAGTCATGAGTTGGACTCGGGTGTCACAAGGTGTCCTAACCGAAGGCCGATGAGAAGGGCTCGGAGTCCAGCGTGGTGGTGCCAATGCTGGGATTTTGTGACATTATATCTCATAGATACAAAGGTATCTCATTGCTCTCTCTATATATTCAAATTGGGCCAAAATGACCTGATTTCAGTGAAAAGCAAAGCACAGTCTCCCACAGGCAGTAGGGGTGCAGGGGCGACACGCCAGCACTTAGCTGGCATCTCACGGAGAGCCTTGTTTTCAATCTTTGCAGGCTGTGTCACACAAGGTGCTGAATTCCCCTGTACTGGGTAAGTGCAGCCCCGGGCTCATTCTGTGTCCCCCAGAGCAAAGGGCTTCTGGGTGACAGAGGAGACTGGTGACAGTACTCAGCTGAAGGGACAGTTGTTTTCCAGCCTGGAACCTGGACCTGCCATGGCCACCCCTGCAAGGCAGGGACGGCTGCAGTGGCACAGGGCAGTGGTGCCCGACGGCTGGGGCTGGCACCGAGCTGATCCTGGACCGCAGAGGAGGAGAGAGCTCTAAGTCCGGGACCTGCGTGGCCTATGTCTCGGTCGTGACGTTTGGACACAATGTGGTGAGTGTAGATGCGCATCAGGCAATGGAGTTGCCCACAGTGAAAGTCAGGGAGGGTCTTGGTCAGAGTTAGGACAAAGACACTGTCCTTGTCACTCCTGACCAGTGGCTTTCATGCCATGACCCGAAGGCCTGGCAGCGGATGCGCCGGCTGTGCCGGAGCACGTGAGCACGTGTGCAGCTCCCCCGAGACCTCACACACAGCGGGTGCCGAGTCAGCTCTAGGCAGCGCTCACTGACTCCTATGGGGCCTCCAGCAGGTGCAGCCACCGGCACTTGTGGTGGATCCGGGGCTTCCGCTGGACAGAAGGGACCAAAGACGGGCATCGACTGTGCCCAGCAAGCCCCGTGCCAGCCTCAGGCCAGCATGGGAAGTGGCCCCACAGCAGGCGTCTGGGAATAAGTGAGGGATAGTGTCCCCCATGCGGGGCCACGCTGGTGACTCAGCCCACCTGCAACCTGCTCTCTTATGGCCTTCCAAGGCTTTCTTCAAGAAATCTGCCCTATTCCATGGGTTTTCAAAAATGAAACAAAACAAACCACAACAGCAGCAACAACAAAAGCCAAAGGAAAGAACCTCTGACTTTCCTCCTGGGGCAGAGGGCTGCTCGTCACCTTTCAGCTCAAGCAAACACAGGTTCTGCTGTGGCCTGAACTGCTCCTCTCACCGTTGTTTGGGTTTGCAAAGCCCAGACCAGCCCCACTCCCCGCTTCTGCCAGAGGCCCCCACCTCCTGCCCCGCCCCCAACTGCTCCTCCCATCCTGCCTCACTGCTTCTCCACCTGGTAGAGGTGGGCAAATCCCTGGAGCCCCCCAGGCCTTCCCCTGCCCGGGAGTCAGCCTACTACACCCACCTGCGTGGAGCTCCACTCTCAGCCGTCCGGATCCCTGGTGTGTGGGGCAGCTGTCTGTGCCTTTCTTGTTGTCCCAGAGCCCCATCCCCACTCCTGCAGTGCAGTGCTGCCACCACCCTGAACGCTGGGGTCTGCTGTGCCTTAAATGCGAGGCCAGCAGCTCTCCACCCTTCTGCCTTCGGCCTGCAGGGAGCTCCGATCCCCTCCTGTGGGGCTCCTGACACGTCCATTGCTCCATGCACATGCTGGTGTGCAGGCCCGGCTGTCTGTGAGTTTAGCATCCACCACTGCTTTCCAAAGGGGAGCAGGACCTGCAGGTGAGTGTGGGCAGCTGAGCTCATTCTGAATGAAGAGCAGGGAGGAGCTTTCAGGAGGTCACGGGGCAGGGGGTGGGGGGTGGGAAATCACAGCCACAGCCTCGTATCACTTCCAAAGCACCCCCCAACACCATCGACTCAACGCAGAGGCACCAGGTGATCTCTAGACAGCAGAGGGGACAACCACGTTGTCCAAGAAGTCAGCCTGATTCATTAGGTGAATGGACTCTTAATGGCTTGCTGGCAAATTGGGTCAACAGATGTCAACACCAACGGCAACTGAAGTGGGTGGACTTGGAGTGGGGAGAGATGCAGGAAACTGTCCTTGTGAGGGCTGGCATGTCAGCCCGTCCACGAGGGGCCTCGAGGAGACACTCTAAAATCTCAGCGGCCAGGCCCTGACACAGGCCAGGGCTCTGCAAAAGCAGCTCTGGCCACGGCCTCAGCTTCGGGACCATTCGGCCTTTGCACACGTAGTAGGAGTGGCGGGTGGCAAACGGGAAGATTGCGCCACAGGTCATTCCCCACCCAGGGGCTGCTCGGGGTGCAGCACAGCCTCTGGCACCTGCAAAAGGCCTGAGGGATGCCCTGGCCCAGCTCTGGGGAGGCAGGTCCTGCTGTCTGTGGGGCTGTTCTGACAGCACGAGGGATGCCCACGTGGCCTCCCCACCATGTTCTCAGGACTCACTGTAGTTCCCTGTGGTAGCTGGGCTATCCTGTCAAGTGGGGGCACCTGCTGACACTGGGGCCACCTGGTAAGGTGAGGACACCTGGTGAGGTGGGGACATTTGGTGAAATGGGGACACTTGGTGAGATGGGGATACCTGGTGAGGTGGGGATCCCTGGTGTGTTGGGGACCCCTGGTGAGGGGGGACACCTGGTGCAGTCAGGGATGCCGAGTGAAGCAGGGATGGAGAGGATTCTTGAGTGACAGGTACACCAGGGACATCTCTATGGATGCGGGAGGGGATCATTTGCGGGGACTGAGATACATCCTAAGCGCCTTTGTCAAGATGTCCTTTTCCATGCAAGTGGCCTCAGACCTCCCCGTCCTTCTCCCCAGATTGCTCCCACCACCTGCTGGCAGAGACAGGCTGCAAAATATAGACCAAAACACCCTTTGCAAATCCCTACGAGTCTTGACCCCCCAACAATGTGATCTTGGCTAAAACGCAGTTTTTCTTGCTTAGTAAAACAGCAGAGGCAGGAAGGTATAACAGGACACCAGTGGCAGTCAGGATTGAGGGCGCACCTTGACTTTGCTATTTTTCCGGCGCAGGACCTGGGGAAACCACTGATGTGTCTGGGTTTGTGTGTCAACACCATGGCTTCAGGAAGAGTGTTTATGTAGAAGAGAAGCCTTTCAAAGGGGCAGAAAGAGGGTCCACAGTGGCCCTTTGTCACCTGGTGAGGAGGGGGCTGGAGGTGTTTACCTGTGGCTCTGTCCTCACTGTGCATCTGGCTGTCTGTGCAGTGCCACGTGAGCCCCCTTCTCTGGAGTTTGGTTTCTCACCTCCCAGCTGGGGGTGTTGGGAGGATGAGTGGAGGTAACACGGCCAAATGCCCGTGTGGAGCTATGCATGGCCGTGCTTGGTCAATGGTGGGCCTCACACGATGATGCAGTCCAGGGAGGCGCAGTCACCCTAGCATGCCTAGATGATGGCGCTGCTGCACAGCAGTCACCAACAGAGCCACTGAAGGTGACAGTCAACCACCACCCCCACCACTAAGGCCAAGCCAGTGATGGGACTGTTATGCACTGTGCCCTCCCACTAGGTGAGTTGCTGGGCTCCACGCCTGCCTTCCCTTGGCCCTGCCCCTTGGCACACCTGTGACCACTCACACCTGTGACCACTCAGGCAAATACCACAGGTGGTCACGGTGCCAACCTTGAGAAAGACTCAGCAGAGCTCGAGAAAGTCCAGAGAGGGATGAATCCCTGGAAACTGAGGTTCTTCCATCTGCAAAAACTGGAACAAGATGGGCAGGTGGTCTTGCAGGAGGTAAGGTGCCTGGCACACAGGGCCTGGCTTAGGGCGACTGTGACAGTGACAATGGAGCTGATGGGTGAGGATGTGCAGATTGATTCTACTTCCTCACCAAATCCGTAGACATCCAACCCTCAAACAGAAAATGGATCATTTCAGGACAAATATTTTGCATAATGGCTCATGACGAATAAACCCTGAGTGACTGGGCTGAAAGATGGAAAGATACAGATTAGCTGTGGGATGACCTTCCCAGGGACACTGACAGCAACTGTAACCACCTGCCCATGCCAGGCACTGCACATTCCCTAGCAATCCTACTGGCCTTATTGATTATCTTCTCCTAGACTGAGGTCCAGAGAGACATAGATATTTATCTGAGATCACAGCTAGAAAATATCACAACTGGATTCAAATCCAGGTTGGTTTGACCTCAAACCCATGCTCTCTATGGCCAAGTGACTCTGACTCTTGCAGGGATGTTGCGCTTCCATATATCCTTCTTAGGGTAAGGTCTTAGAGTATGTTTTGGACCATCCGTGAGAGACAAACACTAGGTGGATCTTGGATTTGACTCAGGAAGACAGTGCTAATAATTCTCAGGATATTAAATGCTCAAGGTCAAGGGGGAGAGCAGCAGGTGGGGGCATCAAACCTGTCCTTATTCCAGGACAGCGGTCCTCAACCTCTGCTACACACTGCATGCACCAGGCTGCACACCTGACCCAGCAAATCAGGATTTCTGGGCCTGAGAGCCAGGCATCAGGAATTGTTTAAGTGCCACGGGTGACATTGCTGTCCTAGAGAGAGGGTCTCTGTGTCCACTGAGGGGATTTATTCATGGTGTTCAGGTGGACACGGAAGCCACCAGGGCTGCTGTGGCTCTCGAGGCCCTCCTGCTGTTTTAGCAGCTAGGCCTGGCAGCTCCGCAGTTACTGAAACCACAAGTAAAAAGAAGAACTGAAACCCAACAACGGCCATTAATTAGAAAGAAAAGTCTTAAGCAAAAAAGCTAAAAGATAATTTTTGTTAAGTAATGAACACTCATAAAACAGCAATGAAATGGTATTAAAATGTCTGTGATTACTTATTCCTCAGCATTCGTCTGATAACTTAAGCAGCAGGAAGCAACAGTTGCACTTAAAAAAATGACAAGAAAATAGCTATTCATCGAGTCGACAGAGTAAGGCCCATCTCGATTCCAGGTCACTAGTGTCACTGCTTATCACCAGGTGAGCGTCCGCCAGGCTGGAGAAGCACCCCTGGTGTCTCCACGCTGAGGGGTGCCCACGGCTCTGCTGCCTGGGATTTCTGGAGCAACTGTGGGGCTCATTCTTAAGGAGTCTCGCTGGAGGCTGTGGCCCGTCTGCCCATCCTAGATGGACGAGGTCCCAGGATTGCGTATTGCTGCGGGGTAGCTGCTGAGTGTGGACACGTTCTGGGGGAGGCCCGGCGCTCCTGGGCTGAGTGGCATGAAGGGGTGGAGCGGGTGGGTCCCGTGCCAGGGTCCCTGGCCCTACATTCTCAGGCCGGGCCAGTCTGCAGACCAGGGCCCCCTTCTCTTCCTGCAGGGAAGGTATGTGGACCAAAAGGACACAAGGAGTCAAGCAGGGCCACAGACAGAAGAGTGACGTGTCCCTTGCCCTCTGCGTATTGCACTGTATTCCATAAAAAATAAACGCATTTTTTAGTGTTTGTATATTGCTAATGCGGTGGCATTAGGGCACTGCAGAGAGCCGCGTTGCCGTTAATCCACCAGAATCCATCCAGAGACAGCCTCGCGGGTCAGGATCTTTGGAGCTTGCCTTTGGAAGGATTAGCAGTGCCCGTCTGTCTGGTGCTCTACACAGTGCTGTGAAAATGAAATTAGAGGGTAAAAACAAAAGAGATCCATGGTAGAAAATCCCAGGGCTTCCTGGCATCGCTTGGCAATCATCTGTTCTGTACAGCATCATGCGGGGTCTGCCCGGGCCAGCGCCTCGGCTTCTGCGCCCACACCTGGCCCGGTGCTTCTGCTCTGCACCCAAGGGAAGCTCACAGGTGGTTGTTCTTGGAGAGGTAGGCGATGAGGGCCACGGCCACGCCCACGTAGACGCCGGTCCCAATAGTGATGGACAGCACTGCCAGGAACAGGGCCCGCCGGGAGCTGGTGCTGGCCTGGTGCAAGTCCCCCTTGGCCACGGCTTTGTTAGTCTGCAGAGTTGGAGAAGAAGGAAGTCAAGGTGAGTGACTCAGAACAAGCAGTGGGTGGAGAACTCGTCTATGGCTTCTGGTTCCAGAAAGGCCTTGCCAGGGCCAGCGGTGAAGTTGCACATGCCCCCAGCTATGACCGAGGACGACTGCAAGGAAGGGGTATAGGGCAGGGTACTGTAGCTGCCTCCCCACATGGCAAGGGCTGGGAGTTGCCCATCGGAGTTCCACCAGGGTGGGGTCTGGGGGGCTCTGGCACCTGTCTCTGAGGGATGGGCTAAATATCTCCAGGGCCACTTTCTACCCAAGAACAGTGTTTTGTTTGTTAGAGTAACACCTAACTTTCTAAAGCATGTTCACACTTACCATTGCATCTCCACTACCCGGCAGGCATACGGGGAAGGAAATGAGACCTCTCATTGCCCAGAGAGGAAACGCTGGGCTAGGGTCTTTGAATCCACTGCAGGGCAATGAGACATCATCCCCAGCTGGCTACATCCCCTCCTGTTCCTGACCATGCCCCACCCACACCACAGCCGGAGTTAGTAAAATTCATCACCAATGAAATCTTTCATGTAAGACCAGTACCCACATTTCTGAGTGTTCAATCACATAACGAGGTGTTGGTTTAAGATAATTTAGATCCTCAGGGTTGTGAGGAACCCATGGAGGTTTGGACGCTGTTCCTGATTGGGTTTTTGTGGCAAACCCAACATCCCCAATCCATACCCTCTGCTCACTGTCCCTCTCCACAGTGAGAGCATAAATGCCATACTGGTGTTTCCCACCTCCTCTGTGGCTGGGGATGGCATGTGGCTCAGGGCGATCTCAGGTCCCCTGGGGGATTCTGGGGCGTTTTTGTTCTCCTGATAAGCTAGGGGACCCATCCGATGGCTCAGCCCTCCTCCTCCTCTTGCCTTGGGATGTGGGTATGATGTCCCCGAACTGCAGGGGTCACCCTGGGCCTGGGAGGGAAGCTGAGAAGGGCACAGAGCCAACATCGACTGTGGAACCTTTGCACCGACATCAGGAGCATCCCGCCCTGGGTGTTACCTGTCCTGCTGCTTGGCCCCGGGTGGTGGGGTTGGTGGCTCCTGCTGCTGTTTGTCCTCCTTGGCATGGGAGTGGGGGATCCCCATGCCATTCTGCTGTAACCAGCATGGAGGAACCCCCCGAGTAGAACAGCTCATCTGGCACATGGGGTGGGGTGCCACCAAAGCTGAGATCCCTGGGAGCCTCGTGGGATGCTGGGCAGGTGACCCTAAGCCAGCCGAGGGCCCTCTGTGGCCAGGCCAAAGGCAGAGCCCACACCCCAGACAGAAGGTCCTGATTCACTCTCATGGGCCGTCTCCAGAAAGCCAGGTCTTCACCAGGCCCATTTTCGCATGTCATCAGTGACATTTCTACATTTTATGGACATGTATGGGAGTCGCATGGGGTTCACTGAAATTGAACAACACCAGAACCTTTGCAATGGACATGAAGCTCAGAGATAATTCAGGAAGTGAGTGTCACCTCCCGCCCTGCTCACATGAGCTCTGGAGACCCACGTGGGTGAGAAAGCCCTGGGCTGCTGCTCTGCCTCCCCCTGGTGCTCTCAACTTCTGGGTCTTGAAGTATAGATTTTATTTTTTTCCTCCCTCTACTTTTTGCCTTGGAACGGAGTTGGGAGCTCACCATGAGCAATTTTTCAGGAAACAGAGCTAAGGGAACACAAAATGGGAAGCCTCCTAGGATAACAGTAATTAATTAATTATGCCATAATTAGCTGAGTCTCGCTTTGTCTAGCAGCGCTCCCCAACCCTGCAATGCCCTGTGACATAATTTACTGTAATTGCCCATCCTCAGTGGTGACTTCAAACGCCAGCGCTCATTAGAATCACGGCTTTGTGGCTGTCCCCGCTGTGGTCGCAGCCTCAGCACAGTCTGCTGTGCAAAGGGGTGCAGAGAGGACATGGTGGTGGGCACCTGCCTGCGGCACTCCCTGACCCCTCAGCTTCCCCGTCTCGGCAGGGTTCACGCATCTGAGTAATGACCTTCTTTGCTCCGTTGTAAGCTCTGGTAGGCAGGGCCCATGTCTCCCTTGTCCACCGTGGTCTCCCTGGAGCCTGCCTAGTGCCCGGAGGGAATGGTAGAAACGCAGTAACTATTAACTCTCGTGCACCCTGGGTCCCCTGGGCATACAGGAGGAAGGTGGTGGCACTGGGCAGTCTCTTGAGCCCAGCTCTGGCCCAGCTCTGTGGGTTCTGAGCACACACAGCGCTGGAGCTCTCCTGCCCAAAGCCAACACAACTGCTTGCCAATCACGTTGGCTTCTTTACTCTCATTCTCCACACCGGGGGAATTTGATCTGCATTTTTATATGTTTGGTTCCAGGGCAACTGTTCCAAGAGACCTCAGGAAGGTAGAATGTTAGGGGCCCCACGGGTAGAGATATGTTGAAAACAGCAAACAGATAAAGCCGTAACAACAGGCTGCTTTTCAGCAACGCTACTCAGCCTCTTCATGTCACGGAAGCAGAGAGTTCCTGAGGTCCGAGCTCCCACAAGGCAGAGATGTCATTTACATTACACAGAACAGACACTGTGGCCTAACAAAGGTGACTCCATGCAAAACGGTTAACTGTGGCTATAAAACTGTTTGTGCCTCCCACTGAGAGGCTGTGGACTGGAAGAAATTTTGCCCACCTGACAGTTTCTGGACTAAAGCTCCTGGCTCCTCCACAAGTTTCTTGCTATCCAGGAGGGCAGGGGTCCTTGACCTGGGTCCACAGGCCAATGAACCCTGTTGCCGAGGGCAGGACTTTGCACCTAAGTGCGTTTCAATGTCAAGATGTCAGCTGAGCTGGCTGGATGCTCTGGGCAGTCGTGTTCCCACTGCTCCCACACATTGCCTTAGGGACACAAAGGAACAGAACCAACGGGCATCTCCTGGGGCAGGAGGACATTACAGGGGCTTCTTGGCTGGTGTGAGCAGATGTTTGCTTGTCCTAATCAGGAATCTAAACTTACTTACATGCCACTCATGGGGCATGAGGAAGTGTTCAGCAAGCTCACCGAGAAGCCCAGCCCCAGACAGCACTACCTGGGCCGGCTCACGCAACTTTGCAGCAGAGGTTCTCAAACCTGGGTGCACAATCGAACCACCTGGGGAGCTCTGAAAACTCCTGAGGCTGGCTGCCCCCTCCCAGGTGATTCCAATGTGTAGGCAAGGCTGTGGCTAGCATGGCCACTGTCCAGGTTGCCCAAGACAGGGGTTTCCTGGGACTTGCTAAAATCAATCCCGGTCATGTCACCCTGTGGTGCCTGCTGTGGCTCCCTCCCCCGCAGCATGGCATGTCACACTCATGGGCTGTGGCTAAGAAGCTGCACCTCCGTGGGGCACCCACAGGTGGCTTTCTCTTGGTTCTACCTCTGCCACCCCAGATGGATGAAAGGGGGTGACCGTGTGTGGCACCAGCCAACCCCACTGGCCCCGTCTGCAGACAGCCCTCCAGCCTGTACAGAGGCACTCACACTCAGAGGGTCACGTGACGTGACATCAGCATCTGTCCTGAGCCTGCTGTAGGAAAGCCACTGCCTGCTTGCCCCTTGGGCTGGGATCCTTCTCCGTTGTGGCTGGGCTTTTCCTTCCCTGCCCTTTTGCCAACAGGTCACGAGTGAAGTTTGTCACTTTCATTTTGGGGCCTTTTGTCAGAAAACAGCAAGTGCAGGTGGTTGGTGAGGTCCCGAGCAGCACCGGGTACCGGCACCCATGCTGGTGGGGGAGTGGGGACAAGGGCTCTGCGGGCCCGAAGACGTGATTTTTGTATCGTGAAGGCTCCTCAGAGGGGTGTTTTAGCTCACTGATGAAAGTCACAGCGGAAGGAGGGTGCCGGCAACACCAGGGCATGAAGAATCAGCAATAGCACGCAGGAAGCACAGGGGCTCCGTCAGGCACAGCCCCTACAGGGACACGCCCTTTGACCTGAGATCTGCGAGTTGCTGACAGCCCGCACAGCCCAGGGAGCGTCTCACACTGGAACGTGACATGTACCCTCTGGTTCTTGAATTAAAGAGCTGCCTCACTTCCCTAGTTGTAAGAACAAAAGTAAACTGTGAGAGGGAGCGACGAGACTCGTGGGAACCACCTGCTTACCCTCCCCAAGAGCAGTGCATTCTGCTGAGAAAAGTAGAAGTGTCGTGAACAGGGAATGCACAGCCAGGAATAATGCACTTTGGCTGAAATTGCCACCCCTAGAACTGCCACCTTGTGCCATGGCTTGGTCACACCTCCTCAGGCTGGACAGCCACCATCATGCAGCCAAGTCAAAGGGACATTCTGTCAAAGGGCCCAGAGCTTTAGGACACACGTGTGCAGGTCACGTTGCAGACAGAGTTCAGGTACATTCTTTGGGTAGTACTGTTTCGTGCTTAAATTGCACTTACCCACTAAGAATTCTCTCTGTTGGTGGCGACAGCATCCCCCCCTGCCGTGGGTAACATTTAGGGGAATGGTTTTGTCTGAAGCGAGTGGCTTCTCTTGAGGAGGCAGCGGAAGCCTCTGGCTGGGGTCTAGGCCCTGCTGCCCTCTGATGCTCCCAGCTGATCCAAATCTTGGCCTGGCTGGGAGATCGGCAAGGCTGTCCTCCCGAATTTCTATCGTGTCTCCACTCTCACTGCCCACCTGAGGTCCCTGGTTTATCTAGGAAATATATCTTGCCTACACTGGCCTGCTGACGTCTGCCCCTCCCTCTCTCTTCCTCCCTTCCTTCCTTCTTTTGCTCACTTGCTCTGCAACAGGAGGTTCAGCTGGAAGTTCCATCCCAGGCTCCACAGCACAAGAGACACAGCTCAAGAGTCTCCAGGCCTGTGACCCCATGAGAGTTTTGGAGGTTGGGAAGGATGGTGAAGGACCAAATGGTGCATCGGGCCTGGTCCACTCCACAAAGGGGGCATTTGCCTCCCATTTAGGCCAGGTGAGAGCAGCTTCCACGGGACACTGTGGGGCTCTCTGTGTGTTCCCTGCACTGTGGATGGGTGGGCAACCGGTTCCTGCCACAGATCTGAAAGGCAGAGGGGGCAGTCAGAGAAAGGAGGCTCAGGTGTTTCTCATGGACCAGACATGGTCTCAGGTCCTGTCAAGTGGAGCCCAACTGAGGAGCAAATGGACGGAACAGGCAGGGCCTGTCTCTAGCAAACTGCAGTTAATGATGCAGAATGTGTGTATCACTCTGCGAAGAACGCACCAAGATGCCCCTATGAGAAAGAAAGCCGTGCACACCTTCCAGGCCCAGAGAGCGTGGGGCCTCCTAGCACGGTCTGAGCCGGGTGAGACGTCTGTCCGCTCTCTGTCCCTGCCCACCATGCCCCGCCCAAAGGGGCAAACACTGCAGCTGGCAGGCTGGGAGGAGGAGGGGGAAGAGAGACCACCCTCCTCCCTAGGCCACGGCTGTGAGCGCACATGCCCCGCCGAGTACGGCTTAGAACAGCGCTGTACACCAGGCCTCTGGAGTGGCAAAGATGGAAATGCTGGTGAGAATGTGGCAAAACCAACATTCTCATGCACTCCTGGTGGCAGGTAAATCGGGAAATTTACCCCTCCACTTGGGGAAGCCATCAGTGTTTCTCACAGCTGACCATACAGATATACTGTGCAACGATTCTACTTCTGGCACACACCCAACAGAGATTGTTCATGTGTTCACCAAAGACATCTACAAGAATGTGCATAGCAATAGTACTCATAATGGCCCTAAACTGGCAAGCAGCCAAATGCCAACAATAATAAAAAGGATAAACAATCTCGGTGCCCTACAATGGTAATGGGATAAACCTTGGACACAAAGTGTTGGCTTATGGCCAATACCAACAGTCACCCTGCTGCTGGCGCAGAGATGGGCCACTGATACCTTTGGGGAGGGCTGGTAACTGGAGGAAAGCGCAGTTTAAAAAATCTGCTCTTGCGCCCCAAGAAAATTTTAGAAATGAATTCTACCAAGAATTAAATGATTAGATAAGAACTATCGACAGAGAACAGAGAAATTTATTTTATGAAACTAGTAAAATCTTGATATCAAAACCAGAGAAGGAAAGTCAGAGAAAAGGAAAAGGGATGCTAATTTCTCCTCTAAATTTAGATGCAAATGCTATTTGTCAGGGAAGGCATGGGCCAGGCGCCCCCCTCCCGGCTTCTCTCGCTTTTCC
This sequence comes from Propithecus coquereli, assembly GCF_000956105.1. Taxonomy (NCBI): domain Eukaryota; kingdom Metazoa; phylum Chordata; class Mammalia; order Primates; family Indriidae; genus Propithecus; species Propithecus coquereli. The sequence goes on along the minus strand of NW_012150385.1, from coordinate 797,552 downwards.
CTCAGTTTCCCTTTGCTCTGGTTGTGTTTGCAGTGGCCTTGTGGTCATTTGTCACCATTGCAACCTCTCTTTACATTACAATACTTCCAGCCCTAGCTCATCTATTGTGTCTTTTGGGAGCTCTACCTGCCACCTGTTGAGGGGACAGTTCCCTCCTCTGAGGCCCAAGGCCTCCATCCTGGCACGCAGGACAGCATGGAGCAGTTGCATGTGCCTCTCTTCCTGGACACAGACACCCTATCCAGACAGTAGGACCCAGGTCTGCATCCTGCACACAGCAGGTGCCTGGACAGGGCCGGGTGCACCTTCACTTAATGCACATCACATCGCCACAGTGGCCGGCAGCCCCTCCCCGCTGAGAGCTCCCAACAGCAGCATACTCTGGCCAGAAACCTTCCCACTGCAGGCAGGGCCCCTTGGAGGCAGGCCCCGTGCTGACAACCACTGGTCTTATGCAGGATCTATAAGCTAGCAACGAAGAGCTAAATCAGGTGTTGTCCAAAGAGGAAGTAGGTATAGCACTGTCCTTTCTATGGGCAGTGACACCTGTTAACGAGAAGTCCCATGGCTGTGCTGAATGCCCAGGACACTGGCTCTGTGGTTCAGGCAGGATGCCACGCTATGAGTGGCAGAGAGGGAGGGATTGCAGATTCTCAGGTAATCTACGAAGAGGGCGAGAGAGGAGCCAGGAAAATGGGCAGAAGCTGGGGAGGGAACGTCCACATCACAGCTGTGCAGAATCTTCTGGAGGACAGAGATGCTTCACATCTGTGCCACCCACTTGTGACCATGGGGCACTGGGAACATGGCTCCTATGACTGTGTAACTGAATTTTAATATTATCCATTTTTAATTATTGAATGTAAACGTAAATGCCACACATAGCTGTCCATACTGGAAAGCGCAGATCTGGAGAAGACATAGCCCAGGACCCCACAGTACGACCCCACAGTGGGATGAACCAAAAGAAGGGCAAATGCCTGAAATGGAAGTTTGAGGCGTCTGCCAGGCTGCACACTGCGGGGACTTCCCCAGCCTCTGAGAAGCCGGCTCCACACATTCACGCCTTCTGTGAATGTATTTCACATTCAGGGAATCAAAGAGAAGGGGCCGTGCCCCACATCTGGTTCAACGTCAGGGTGGAGATAATGAAACGGCTGCAAGGTGAAGGGAACTGGGTGAGCATGGGAGGGGACGGGGAAGCAGGTTTGGGGTCCATCACAGGGAGGTGCACTCACTGTCAGGGACACCAGTTTTCAGTGACCCCGAGGCGAGGTCCTCCACGCTGAGTTCCACTCCTCTGCTGTGTGACATCTCCCCTTCCTGAGACAACCGAGATACTCCAAAGTGCCTGGCTCTGGGCTCTCTCAGAGGGCCAGGAACCATGGGCCCACTTCTCTTAGCTCTAGAGTGAGTTTCCAACAAGCTTTTGCCAATGTCTTCTTCTCCTTTGGCTGGAAGTTACCCACTGTTTGAGGTTTTGGAAAAATCACAATTTTCTTCGAGGGATATCCCTGCTGCTTTGTTTTTCCTACAGTCGCTATTTTTAGGGGCAAGGCCAGATGTTTCCATGCTCCATTTGTGGGGAGGAGCTGGGTCCAGGCACAGTTGGGGGCACCTCCACAGTCAGTGCCATTCCTGACACCTGCCACCAGGACTTCTGTAAGACACTGCCTCCCGAACCATTTCTCTGGAAATTTACAACCCTCGATACATTATGGCTCGTATTTCTTCTACTACCAATAGCTGTCTGGCTGGATTACATTTCTTTGCCTTATTGTAAAGGTTATTTCCATTATTTATTACCTTCTAACATTTGCCATGCACTGAAAAGGTTCTAGAGTTGTACTTGAGAAAGCGGCAGACTCAGCCTAATGTTCTGAATGGGAACAGCAGGGTCACCTAAACACAAACCGCGGGACAGAAGGTTCTCCGGGGCAAATGATCACACTCAAACTCCAACAAGCAAGCCATGTTTCTTTCCTACATGGATTATATTTAGGCCCAGGTATATTCTGATGACATCCCCAACCCCACCCTTTTAGCAAGTCTTCTATTTTAAGTCATTAAAAAAATAAATCTTCTGTTGTTAGTTAGGTCCAAATGGCAGAGAGGAGACAACTTATGAAACCACATGTACCAACTGTGTTTGGTTAAAAACCAACTCAAACATTAGTTGACGCCTAGATTGCCACCTGGGCACTGGCACCAAGCCAACTCCACCCCCTGCTGGGATGAATTGCTGCACCCAGGGGTGGGGACTTCCTAGGGAGACATCTGAGCATCTCTGTCCTTCAGGCCGGCCCCATCTGTGGATCTCAATGAACAGAGAACATGGTGACAACACTGTGAACACCAACGGGAACAAGGGCCGCTGTGTCAGGCTGCTGTGGGACAGGGGGCTGCGACCACCACCCCATCCTCCCCCATTCTCCACAGGGGATGGAGAAGCCACCAAACCTTGTGAGCAGCCTTCCTGGCAGGGCTTCCTCCCGGCAGCCTGGGCCAGAGTGGCTTCCACACGCTTGCTTGGCTCCTCTCCCAGGTGCTGGAGAGCAGCCTGCCATGGCTCCTCCGGATTCAGGCTTGGCTTGCACGCGAGGGTGAGGGCTGTGGGGCTAGCATAGCTCAGGTGTATGCACAGGGGATTCAGGAGGAACCTAAGCAGAGACAGGAGTCCCTGGGGAAGGGTGAGGGGCTCTTGTGCTCTGGCCCAAGTGGCTCTCCTTGTCTGGGTGCTTTGGCTCAGTCCTGCCTGCTGCTGCCCTCTGCCTGCTCACCTCTGCTGCCTGGGAGGGTGGCCGGGCCGCACCAGCAGCGCACGCTCCTCGGTGCCCGCACCATATCCCCAGGTCAGGCCAGCACGCCCTCTCTTTAGGGCGTCACAGGTATCCAGAAGGCAGGTTGTTAAGGAACAATAGTGATCATAAGATCATAAGAAGTTCCATTATTAAATCGGAATTAGAGCTGGAATCAGAAGAACTGACAATTGCAACCATCCCATTTCTCAGATCTGAATAGTGGTAAATGGCCACACATTTGCATAATGGCTTTCCCTGTGTCCGTCCTTCTTTAAAAAAAAACGTGTTTATATACATTATAGAGAATATATATTTTGTAATATGTATCACATATACTATATATATAAAATTTTATACCAAATGTAACACTCCTAGAGCAAGTGCACAATTCCTCAATGCACAGCTTGGTGACTCTCCACAATGTGCACCGGCCCGTGGACCCAGCACTTGCACCAAGAACAGTGTGTACAACCACGCAGGCCTGCCTCTGCCCCTTGCTGTGGTCCCACTATCCTGACTTACAGCTCCCAGATCAGCTTCGCCTATCTTGGAACATCCTGCCAACAGAGCCTGCAGATCCTGTAGATCACACCAGGGACTGGCTCCCTCCACACTCCCTGTGAGACTCACCCCTGCTGTGTGCAGTGACAGTCCATGCACTCTCTAGTGTCCTACTGCAGGAACAGACTGCAGTTTATCTGTTCATTCGCCTGCACAAAATGCATTTGGAAAGTTTCTAGTTTTTGGCTCTTAAGATAGGGCTGCTATGAACGTTCTAGTTTTTTTTTTTTTGGTTTTTTTTGATGAGCATATAGACTTATTTTTGCTGGCCGTATAGCTAGGAGTGGAACTGCTGATAGGGGATGCATATATTCAGTCTTTTCAACAGTTTTCATAATCAAAGCAGTATGTATACAGAGTTCAAAAAATATGTGACCCCAAAAGGTTTATAAAATAAAACGTCAGCAGCAACGTCTTGGGCACTTCCCTACCTCTGAGGTCCTTTCCCAAAGGCATATTTTTAACTTTATTAGGGGATCCATCTGCTATTTACTTCTTTCTCAAGAAGTTATAACTTTTAAAATTTCTTGATCTATCAATTTGTCAACGATTTATCACTGACTAGTTAGCTTTCTTACAACCCCTCCCCATGCAAGCCCTCCCTTCCCCACCCTCCTACACGGTCACCACACTTAGTCAAGCCATTATTTTGACCATGTGCCTGCTGTTCCCTGCTGAGCCAAGTGCACTGCTTCATGTTTCTTTCCCCCTGGCCTCAATTCCTATAGTTTTTCAGCTGTACCATGGACTTTTCCTCTGTGTTTGCTACATCCATCAACACCCTCTCAACACAGTTTTTCAGGATATAATCAAACATATCAGATAATCTATCAATTCCTTCTTATTTCCTGCATATCACACTCCTGGGGACCCTTGTCACTCTGCTCCAGTTGACACTGATAGCTCTTTGGTGCCTCATCTTGGGACTTCCTTTTGCTTTCTTTCTGTGTTACAGTTCTTGTTTCCTAGACCTCAGGCCTATCTCAGGAAGACTTATCCCTCAGACACATGTGGCTGAAACTCCTGGGAATCAGTGCATGGGTGGTATGCTTTTGACACTTTGCATGTCTGCAAATGACCATGTTCTACCACCACATTTGACTGACAGTTTGGCTAGGTATAGAATTCCACATTGGAAATAATTTTTCCTTGGATTTCTGAAGGCCTTGCCCCAGACTCTTGTTGCTTCCAAACTGTCAACAGTTTAGCATCATCCTCATACCCTCTTCACTGCTGTGACCTTTCCTTCTCTCTAGAAGCTTTTAGGGAAGCCCCCCTTATCCCAGGTGTTCTAAAATGTTGATTTAAAAGAACCTGTCTCTGGCAGAGGGCCCAGAGAAAGAGGAGGAGGGGAAGGGAGGAGGGGGAGGGCTAATCTGAGCGGCTGCCACTGCCTCTTCCGCTCACCCTCCTCCCTGGCGCTGACCGATGGACGAGCCGTTCCGTGGGGAGGACTCCGGACCCTGATTCCTCACCCGAGGGCCTTACTCCCAAGAACAACAGCCAGCCAGGCGTCTTGCGGCCACAGCCCTGGTGGGCCGAGGCTGGCTACGCCCACGTGACTCCTCCCATCCCCCTGCCCGTCTGGCCAATGGAGGAGCTACGAATGGCACGACCTGCCGGAGCTGGGCAGTCTCCAGTTACACGGTGCTTGGAAGCCTGGGACGACTTTGTTGGAAGGGGAGGAAGAGAGAGAGTGCTGAAGGCTCTTGGGTGATGGCTCCTGCACCCCTTCCCACTTTCCCTGGAGTCGCCGAACCACAGCTCAGCCAACTGGCTCAGAGATGTCGCAGGTTGCCACTTCCCAATGGGTCTATGTGGCACTCTTCTGCCTGGTGACTGACACCTTGGAAATAAGATTTGTGACGTCATCGCTTTGGCTGACCAATAGAAAAAGCTCCCGCGGAGAGGTGTTCCTCCTCCTTCGACTGCGCTGCTTCACGCGCGTGAGCGAGCGCGCGCACGCTGAAGGGGTGGGGGCAATCTCGAGCGGGGAGGCGCGCATGAGCAGCGAAGCTCCTCCCCCCCCGCCTATATATAAAGGGCTGGCGCGGGGCTCCGCGACGCCATTTTGCACTGGAATGGAGGGGCTTCTAGAATGAGCTGGAGGATTCTGCCTACTGATACAGAGTCTTCGAGTTGTTGGCAGCCGCCATTACAATCCACGTCCATCTGCTTGGAAATGTCCTTTGTCTCGGCCTATGACTGATCACGGTAGACAGTGCAGACCCTATAGAAGCTCCAGAAGCGCTTCTTTTTCAGGGCCCCGCCCAATCCTTGGAGTCTGTCCATCCTCTCTTCTCCGCCCTCAAGAGGATTTCAAAAATGGAGGCGGTGGCTCCTTAAACCACTTTTTGCGTTTATCCGCCTCCATCTGAGATCGAAACGGGACCTCGTCCGTCCCGGACGGTCCCGACAAGAAGAGACCCCTTCAGACCAACAGCGGGCTGTGTTGACGACGGTGTCTGGGATCAGGGACCGTCTTTGGGTTTGAAGAGTCAGTCCCCCCTCGCTCACTCGCGTAGGCTGAGGCCGACGCCATTTTCTTGCTGTTCGCTACCTGCGGAGCGCGCCAAGCTGCTGGGAGCTCTCCGAGAGGCTGCGAGGAGGCTGCTTTCGAGCTGGCCAGGCAGGCGGGTTGTCGCCTGGGGGGCCAAGAGCAATGGGGCCCCTCCACTTCCCGGGTTATGCTGGACCGTGCTGTGAGGGGAACCGAGGCCACCCGGACTTTCCGCATTCTGAGGGCAGCGCCGGTTCCCTGCGGTCAAGATGCTGCAAAACGTGACTCCCCACAAGCTCCCTGGGGACGGGAATGCAGGGTTACTGGGGCTGGGCCCAGAGGCAGCAGCACCAGGGAAAAGGATTCGAAAGCCCTCCCTGTTGTATTTGGGATGTGAGAGCCCCACAATGGCTTCAGTGCCAGCTTTACAACTGACCCTTGCCAACCCAACACCCCCAGAAGTGTCCAAACCCAAAAAGCCAGGACGAGTTACCAATCTGCTGCAATACCTACACAAAGTGGTAATGAAGGCTCTGTTGAAACATCAGTTTGCACGGTCATTCCGGCAGCCTGTGGATGCCGTCAAACTGGGTCTGCTGGATTATCACAAAATTATAAAACAGCCTATGGACATGGGTACTATTAAGAGGAGACTTGAAAACAGTTATTATTGGGCTGCATCAGAGTGTATGCAAGATTTTAATACCATGTTCACCAACTGTTATATTTACAACAAGCCCACTGACGATATTGTCCCGATGGCACAAACGCTGGAAAAGATCTTTCTACAGAAAGTGGCATCAATGCCACAAGAGATGACCATCCCTAACAACAGCCACAAGAAGGGGGCCAAGTTGTCAGCAATCCAGGGCACTATTACCAGTGCCCATCAGGTGCCTGCTGTCTCTCCTGTATCACATACAGCCCTGTATACTCCACCGCCTGAGCTACCTACCACTGTCCTCAACATTCCCCATCCATCGGTCATTTCTTCTCCCCTTCTCAAGTCCCTGCACTCTGCTGGACCCCCACTTCTTGCTGTTACTACAGCTCCCCCAGCCCAGCCCCTTGCCAAGAAAAAAGATGTAAAGCGGAAAGCAGATACTACCACCCCTACATCTACAGCCATCCTGGCTCCTCGTTCCCCAGCTAGTCGTCCTGGGGGTCTTGAACCTAAAGCAGCACGGATGCCCCCTGTACGTAGAGAGAGGGATCGTCCCATCAAGCCACCACGCAAAGACTTGCCTGGCTCTCAGCAACAACACCAGAGCTCTAAGAAAGGAAAATTATCAGAACAGTTAAAACATTGCAATGGCATTTTGAAAGAGTTATTCTCCAAGAAGCATGCTGCCTATGCCTGGCCTTTCTATAAACCAGTGGACGCTTCTGCTCTTGGCCTGCGTGATTACCACGACATCATTAAGCACCCCATGGACCTCAGCACTGTCAAGCAGAAGATGGAGAATCGCGATTACCAGGATGCACAGGAGTTTGCTGCTGATGTGCAGCTTATGTTCTCCAACTGCTATAAGTACAATCCCCCAGACCACGATGTTGTGGCCGTGGCACGAAAGCTGCAGGATGTATTTGAGTTCCGTTATGCCAAGATGCCAGATGAGCCACTGGAACCAAGGCCTTTACCAGTCTCTACTGCCTTGCCTCCTGGCCCGGCCAAATCATCTTCAGAGTCCTCCAGTGAAGAAAGTAGCAGTGAGAGTTCCTCTGAGGAAGAGAAGGAGGAAGATAAAGAGGACGAGGAAGAAGAAGAGAGTGAAAGGTCAGACTCAGAGGAAGAAAGAGCTCATCGCTTGGCTGAACTACAGGAACAGCTTCGGGCAGTACATGAACAGCTAGCTGCCTTGTCCCAGGGGCCCAATATCCAAGCCCAAGTGGAAGAGAGGAAAAGGAGAGAAAAAGAAGAAACGGAAGACAGAGAAGCATCGAGGCCGAGCTGGGGCTGATGAAGATGACAAGGGGCCATGGGCACCTCGCCCCCCACAGCCCAAAAAGTCCAAGAAAGCAAGTGGCAGTGGGGGTGGGCAGTGCTGCTATAGTTCCTTCTGGCTTTGGACCTTCTGGAGGAAGTGGCACGAAGCTGCCAAAAAAGGCCACAAAGACGGCCCCACCTGCCCTGCCTATGGGTTATGATTCAGAGGAAGAGGAAGAGAGCAGGCCCATGAGTTATGATGAGAAGCGGCAGTTGAGCCTGGATATCAACAAATTACCTGGGGAGAAGCTGGGTCGAGTTGTGCATAGAATCCAAGCCAGGGAGCCCTCTTTGTGTGATCCAAACCCAAAAGAGATTGAGATTGATTGTGAAACACTCAAGCCATCCACACTTAGAGAGTTTGAGTGCTATGTCCTTTCCTGCCTGCGAAAGAAACCCCGGAAGCCTTACACTGTCAAGAAACCTATGGGAAAGACAAAGGAGGAACTGCCTTTGGAGAAGAAGAGAGATTAGAAAAGCGGTTACAGGATGTCAGTGGGCAGCTCAACTCCACCAAAAAGCCCCCCAAAAAAGTGAGTGAGAATAACAGAGTCGTCCTCTGCACAGCAAGTAGCAGTGTCATGCCTCAGCGCTTCCAGCTCCAGCTCAGATTCTAGCTCCTCCTCTTCATCTTCCTCTTCCTCAGACACCAGTGATTCAGACTCAGGCTAAGGGCCCAGGCCAGATGGGGCAGGAAGGCTCCCCAGGACCCGATCCCTAGACCACCCTGCCCTACCTCTTCCCCCTTGCTGTGATACTTCTTCATCTCACCTCACCTCCCTCCTCTGTAGGAGAGCTGGCTCTGTAGCGGGGAGGGATATGGACAAGTTAAGATTGAATTCCCAGCCGGGAGTGACCTTGGGCACAGAGCCTCCATTCAAAATGACTGGAGCTTTAAGAAACAATGGTGACATAGCACCTCCTGTATTCTCCTGGAAAGCGCTGGAAC
>NW_012150385.1:724684-788436 GCF_000956105.1 Propithecus coquereli | reverse complement strand
GAGCAGAGGTACAGAGAGGGGGAGTGTGTAAAGGCCCTGATACAGTTACCTGAGGCCATAGCTGCCCTGTTCACTTCTAACGGCCCTGTTTTGAGGTTGTTTGTTCTAATTTATTTTACTCTAGGTAAGGCTGGGGGGAGAGTGGGGCCAAGGTCCCCTCAGCCTCCATGGGGAGGGAAGAAAGGGGGAGCTCTTTTTTTACGTTGACTTTTTTTTTCTACTCTTGTTTTCCCTTTTCCTTTCACTCCATTTGGGGCCCTGGGGGTTTCAGTCATCTCCCCGTTTGGTCCCCTGGACTGTCTTTGTTGATTCTAACTTGTAAATAAAGAAAATATTATTCAAGTTTTGAGTTATCTTAATAACATTTGTTTCTGTAGTGCTTCAGAAGGAACATGACTAGAATTGTCTTGAATTTGGGGGAAGATACTACTGAGGGGAGAAAAAGGAATAGCCATCCTGTAGTTGAGTTGTTATTTTTTAAACAAACTGTAGGCTCTTGCTTAGTTAATAAAGTAAATGCACCTGACCTTTGAAAAAAAAACAAGAACTTGTCTCTGAATTAATTCTCCAACTGTTTGCTTGTTTCTTCCTTTCTTTCCTTCTTCATCATCTACATCTTTCCTTTTGTTACACCTTATAAGGGGATTTCCTCAACCATCCTCCAAGCCTTCTATGGGATTTTATTTGGGGTATTATGTTATTTAATTTTCAAGAACTTTGTTCTCTCACTTTTGCTTTTTCATAACTTTCTGTTTTTGCTTAAGAAAGTTCATTTTATTCCTTATATCTCTGAAAATATTAATGACATAGATTTTTGTAAAGACATTTTTCTGCTTCTTGCACTGTCTCTTTATGCAGGTCCCCCCCTTACCCTCTCCCATTTGCTCAGGTCTCAGTGTTGTCATGGCAGAGCTTTCTCACATGTCGGCAGTTGCGCTGTTATTTAACACTCAAGAGCACCAAAAGGCCAATTATGCAAATATGGTGCTGATTGGTGAAATTTCCTAGAGTGTTGATTAGGCAGCAGGCTGTCTTTTTAATTTTTTTTTGGCTTCAGCACAACAGCATCTATTGATCTTTGGAGAATGTTTATAATCTGGACTGTGTTCCTCCAAAATTCATATGCACCCCAGTACCTCAGAATGTGACTGTATTTGGAGATGCCTCTTTAAAGAGGCAATTAAGTTTAAATGGAGTTCTTAGAGTGGACTGGTGTCCTTACAAGAAGAGGACATTAGGACACAGTCACACACAGAGGGAGGACCCTGTGAAGATGCAAGGCAGCCATCTGGTGGCCCAGAGACAGGCTCCACAAGAAACCAACCCTGAAATCAAGACACCTTGATCTTAGATTTCCAGCCTCCAGAACTGTGAGAAAGAAATTTTTGTTGTTTAAGTCACTCAATCTGTGGTATCTTGTTATGGCATCCCCAAAAAACTAATTTAGGGACATTCAGTTTCTCCAAAGACAAATCCCCTAACCTCCTGCCTGGGGGCAAGAGCCTAGTGGGGTGTGGAGCTCTAGGCACTGCGCAGGAGAGGCCGGGCCTCACTGCTCACCACGTGCTGGGCTAGGTCAGGCATCTCCCTCCCACCCGCCTTTATGCCTGGCGTCATTGTGGCTGGAGACGTTCTGACTTTGGCACACACACCTGCTCTCCCACCGGGATGAAGACACGCCTGCGGCTGAGCCCTGGTGATGGGAGCCAGGACTGGGTGCTTTACTGATTACAAAATCTTAAAAAAAATCTCAAGATCTCAGGTTGATGCCTTCTCCGCATCTCGCCTGGACCTGGAGCTCCCAAGCCCTGCGTCTGTGTGGTGATGATGGATAGACTGGCTGGTTCCCACGGGCATTTTCACGGAAGGCTTTCAAACCCAGCTGCACTGCACAATCTCCACTCGTCCGTCTGCTGACGTCTTCCAAAACGTGCTAACATCTTTTGTTTCCCATTGCTCTATGTCCATTCTCTTTGTCCTTCATGGTTTATGTCACCTGCTCTGTGTCTCAACTGACTGCTTTGTGATGTTTCCATTATTGCCATACCCTCATAAGCTGCCTGATAAATCACATCAGGCCACTTGGGATTACCACAGAAACTGCTAAACTTACTGGAGTTAGAGCCAACCGTGAGCTCGCTGAGGGCTGGACAGGCCCCAGGGTAGGACACACTCAGAAACTTCCTCTGGTGTCCCCTCTGGCTTGTGGTTTCCATGGTGTGGGAGGGGTCAGAGCCAGGAGTGCAGGGGACACACCTCTGTCAGGTAGTGTAAGAGAAGGGGTGAATCCCAGGACAGAACACCAACGGAGGAGCTTCTAGGAGAAGTCAACTCAGAGCAGAGGCTGGGGATGGGGCATCTCTTTGATCTCACTTCTCATCTTGCTTCAGGGCAGGAGCCCCACTTGTTGATGTTTTCCCCTTCCTAGGACTCTGCCTGGCTTTGCCACCAATCCCCATTCTTCAGATGCAACCTGAGGACTGGGCTACCTGCTCACGCATCGTTCTTCAGTGCCGCATCTCTATGGGGAGAGCTGGCTGTTCTAATTACCTACTGCTGTGCGACGAACTACTGCAAAGCTTGGAGGTTCGAATAACAACCATCTTATCTATCCCGTAACTTCTGGGTCAGGAGTCCAGATCAAGCTGGCTGGGCAATTTTCCTACTCCGCATGGCATTACCTAGGGTCCGTTGATGTCCAGCTGGCAGCTGGGCTGCTCAGGAGGGTGCAAGATGGCTTTGCTCACGCCTGGTGCCTTGGCCTCCCTAGCATGGTGGTCACTGGTGGTTGAACGTCTTGTGTCGCAGCTCTGGGCCCTGTGTGAGTGCTCCAGGATACCCAGGTAGAAGCTGTGAGTTTCTCATTGCTACCAGCCACAGAGGATGCAAAGTCACTACTGCTGTGTCCTACTGGTTTCAAGTGAGTCAGGGGGACCGGCCCAGACTCAAGGGGGAGGACACAAAGGGAGGCATGTCTCGGGACCTGGGGCCACCTTTCATTTACTGCTGCGGCAACCGCTCTCCACCAGGGACTCCCCTTCCACCCGGATGGCCCAGCAGAGGTGGCTTTGCCTGGGAAGCAGCATCCCTAGCTCATTCTTTATTAGACTTGTAGAATAATTTTTGCAGCTAAGTAAATTTCCTTTGCTTTCAATACATGGCAAAATAACTCAGGGGTATGCTTTTCCTGATTTCATCATATGCTTGGTTCACACGTGCTCATTTTTCTTCCTTTGCCACCAATTAACCCGCAGTCTCTTGCTCTTGACCAAGAGAGACATTTGTGACATTTCTGTGGCCTTTCCCTATAGTCAGTACAGCCTGTAGCCATGGGCCCAAGATGCAGTTTGGGGCACGGCCCCAGCAGCAGTAATGCTCACAGTCAGCCCCTCTGCAGGGAGGCAAATAGGTGAGTTCAAGAGTGTTGGCTGTCTGAGTAAACACCTGTGAACAAACGCAAGGAAGCTAAAGTGACGAGGGAACACTAATCAAAACAAATGTAAATATGACTATCAAGGGTAAGAAATTAAGAATCATTCATTGCCAGTCCAACAGAAGCAAGTTCTCACAGCTCACCCACCCTGGGGGTGACAGTGAGCTTTAAGAGGTACGAGATGTACTGCAGTTTCCAGGAATGTGTATTTGTTGTCATGTTATGAAACAGTCAATTTCAATATATGCTGCAAATGATTGGAGATGACAGCAGCAACCCAAGGAGGACAGTGACCCCAGCTGGGTAGGTGCAGCGAGCTTTTTGAATTCTGACACTCAATGTTCTCCTCAACTGGAGAATCTGTACACAATACAGAGTTGAATCTTCTGTAATTCAAGTTACAGAAAAAATAAAAGAATGGCAACGATGTTCCCCCAAACACTTTGTTTCTCCTGGCTTGGTGGCACTGTCCATGTACACAGTGAAGCCAGGGATGATGTCAGTTGGTGCCCAAATGCAGGAGACCGCACAGGAGACACGCAGTGAGACACACTCCTTGGGGACTAAGGAAGGACAGCCAGATATAGCTGGGAGGGCTCCGCACAAATTGGATAAATCATTTCTTTCTAGTGCAGCTGGCAAACTTGCAGCTTTTTGTTAATAAACATGATGTCTCCTGGAAGGTAGACGCAGCTTCGTATGAATGCTACTTTCCAGCCGGTTCACCTTGACAACAGCCTTGGGGGCTGGTCGGGATGATGCGTTCCAGACGCAGAAATGGAGGCTGGGAATGTGTGAGTAAAAGACGTGGGGTTGCAGGGTTAGTAAGGGTCTGGGCACGGAACTAGCTTCTCTGAACCACATCCAGTGTCCTTGCTGTTCCATGAGCTCCCCCATTTTGGTGTAGTGGGTAACTGTGGCTACGGGGCCTGGCTGACCTGGGAGCTGTTGGTGGCCCTCTGCTGCCCATGAAATCCCCACCTACCATCTCTCTGTTGTGCAGAATGTACCAAAGGTGAATGTGTGCCACAGGGAAGAACAGCTACCTACTTCTGAATTACAGTTTTGCTTGCATTTTCTGTTCTAATGTTTTCCTTTGGTACTATTACTGGCATTCATCCCTGAAAGGTGATAAATAGGTCTTGCATCCCAGCGAGATGGCAAACTGGGATGACAGGTAATTCCTCCTGCTGGGAAGGCACAGAACCCAGGCAGCTCCTGGGCAATTCACTCCCAGGAGACAGGTCTGGGGAGCTGTGGCTGGGATTCTAATGACTTGAGGGGAGAGAGGACATGGTCTTTGGTCAGGGGACAACCCGTGCATAAATCCCATAGCCCCAAAGAGTGTTCTTTCCATGAAAGGAGACTAGAAACTTCCCCCACAGCCTTGAGAAACCAGAGAGTGAGCTTTGTGTCTGTATTGGACCTTGAGTGAGCAATGGAAACTTCAGGGCCAGGCCAAGCATGGGTGTGGGCCCAGAGTTTGTATTTATGCCTGACACAGGAATCCTGCTGAGAAAACAAAATATAAATGGATTCAACACTGAAGCTGAAGAAAACACAAAGATGGTCTCTATGAATGATGATAATTTCACAAGCTACAGCTCATGGGTTTCCAGTAGCAAAAAAAAAAAAAAATAATAATAATCCTAGATCTAGATGGAGTCACAATAGAAAATTATAAACTGCATGAGAGGGAACAACACAAGAGGGTGGTCAGCTGATATTCCACCCAAAATAGAACTGGTACTTCCAGAATAGAATTACTCCAAAACAATTCTATTTTAATGTCTTTGAGATTGTTGTAGAGAGAGTTCTATGTAAAATTTGACAACATTCTCAAAGACATTAAAATAATTTAAGTAATTAAGAAGGAACAGAAATCCATAGTGAACAAGAGGCCATATTGGAAAAATGAAAAAAAAAAAAAAGGCCAGGCACGGTGGCTCACGCCTGTAATCCTAGCACTCTGGGAGGCCGAGGCGGGCGGATTGTTTGAGCTCAGGAGTTCAAGACCAGCCTGAGCAAGAGTGAGACCCCCGTCCCTACTAAAAAAAATAGAAAGAAATTAGCTGGACAACTAAAAATGTATATATATAAAAAAAATTAGCCGTGTATGGTGGTGCATGCCTGTAGTCCCAGCTACTCGGGAGGCTGAGGCAGAAGGATTGCTTGAGCCCAGGAGTTTGAAGTTGCTGTGAGCTAGGCTGACGCCACGGCACTCACTCTAGCTCAGGCAACAAAGCGAGACTCTGTCTCAGGAAAAAAAAAAAAATCACACTTGGAAAATTCCACAGCTAAAATTTTCCAAAGTGAAGAGTATAGGGTACTTGTAATAAAAACCCAAGATATGAGTTACCCAGCACACTGATCAGGTGCAACCGAAGACAGTATTTGTAAGCTGGAAGACACATAAGAGGGAATCAGCAGGTAGGCACAGAAAAACACAGGGACGGAGCTCACACAAAGAGAAGATCCAACATACAACCAATAGGGATTCCAGAAGGAGAGAATGGAGAGAGTGGGATAGGGGCAATATCCAAAGTGGTAACTGCTGGGGACTGTCAACATGAAGACAGACACGAGTCTTCAGACCAAAGTAGTTCACCAAGCCATGAACAGAATAAATAATCTGAATGCACAGTACATGGGCTTGAAGAATTGGCAAAAGGCTGCATTCTAAGCCCTTCCTATCCCCATTTTGCTGTTTTAACTCTTGGCCATCTTGTCTACACCCATAGCTTCGACCACCACTTATCTATAGGGAACTTCTGGTTTTACAACTCACCTGGATATCTCAAAGGTAACCTCAAATCCAAACTTGCCATCCTCCCTCCTGGCCACTGCCCCCTCCCCCATTGCCGCTGAGGCCAGTCTTCCTCATTACCCACGTGCCCAGTGATCTTAAGAGATCCTAAGGGATGGGCAGTTTTGCCCAAAAGCCCTTAATTTAGATTTCCTTCTGTTTCACTGATACTATCTTTGACTAAGCCACAGGCTTCTATCTGCTGCCCTTCATGCTGGCTAGTCTGGAGGAAGAATGGAACACATCTTAAAAATAGGCATCACGTGATCTCCCACCCACACTCCTTTCCCCTCTTCCTTCTTAAAACAGCCCCTCAGAAATGTCCCATTCATAACAGGGCCCTCTAACACCTGCCCAGGGTGGTCTCACCTCCCTCTCTGTTCCTGCTCTCTTTTCTACAGCCTTGCTGGGTGTGTCTCCCTGGGGCTTACCCTTATCCTGCAGGGCCCCTGCCCCTCTCAGCACAATTATTCAGTACCCAGGGAGGGCTCCCCTGGCCCCCAGTTTGGGTGACGCTTCCCTGTGCCATGCTTTCACAGAGCTGTGACCTTTCCACTTAACGACATTTACTAAATTAAGGTTGAGTTCCCCCTAACCTATAAGCCCCCAGGGAACAGAAGTCATGTTTTTGTCTTCAGCACTACACAGCATCTTCCACATGGATGATGCTAAACAACAGTCCTTTAACTAATAAAGGATTTTTACCAGCTCTTATTTTTTTAGTCATATCCAAAACACTTGAGTGAATCAGTACCTTTCCCAACATGAATTCCAGCAGCATGCTGATTAGGTGGTAGGCATGATGTGTTCTGGGGTGCTGGCCCCCAGCAGCGGTACGCATCACAATGCCAACTGCTGACACAGAGGCTCCTGCCAGAGGTGCGCATCACAATGCTGACTGCTGACACAGAGGCTCCTGCAGCTTGGCCCTGGTGTGGCCCAACTCAGCCTAGATGTTCATTTCCAACATTCAACGCTTCCTTCTAGCACAGCTTGCTTCGCAAAGAGTTGGATCTGAACTTCCTAAAATGGTTTTCTGTCTGCAGCTGGGAGTGGCCCATGCCCAGCTCGTGCTGGGCTCACTCCTGGCCCGTCTCGGCTCTTCCTGGGAGGCTCCCAGCCTCCTGATTGGCCGCAGAGACTGTCAGCTGAGGGTGTGCACCTCCCAGTTCCACTCCTTCAGGGGCCTGAAATTTGTTTTTGTTTTCCTGTTGTAAGAATTCCTGACCTGAACTAACCCCAAACATGTGATGATATAGTGGGAAAGAAGAAATCAGGCCTGAGAATCCATTCTACAGTCAGGTGAAAGGAAGGTGGGTGGTCACAGCAGACACCACCAGGAAGGGACGATGTGCTCTGTGTGTCCTCAGATCCTTGGTGACACCAGGACACACCCTGCAGGACAACTGCTACAAATCACAAACCTCCTCTCTAAAAAGAAGAGTGCCCACTGCGAGAGAGGCGACTTCAGGTAAGTTGACTTTGCTTCTATCTTCCTCAGAGGCCTGTGAGCCCAACAGCCATGGGTGAATGTCTGCCCCCAGTCCCTATGTTAAAGCCCTAACCACCTCCCACCATGTGATAATGTTAGGAGGTGGGGCCTTTGTGAGGTCACTGGGCTTGGATGAGGTCATGAGGCCATATCCCCAATGGGACTGGTGCCCTTCTATGAAGAGGAGACGACACAGGAACTCTCTGCAGACACAGGGAGAAGGCGGATGTCTGAAGCCTGGACGAGGACACTCCTGCCCCGGACTGTGCTGGCACTTGGATCTCAGACTTCCTGCCTCCTGTGAGAAATGGGTGCTGTTGTCTAAGCCACCCAGGCTGTGGTATCTTGTTATGGCAGCCCAATCTGACTAACGCACACTTTCTGCTCTTTCACAAACCTTTCACAGGACTCCCTAATTACTGGAACAAAACACCCATTTCTTGAGCTTTTTAATCCTAGATGAAAAAGGGCACTTCCCTTTGGGAAGCAGGTTCCAGTTTCACCGGCTGTGTCAACTGGGATATTTTGTGAGATGTGCCAAGGTGCCCCCTGCTCCCCCTGATTTCTTGAGAGTGGACACTGGAGGGGCACTCTGACAGTTCAACCCTGAGCTGACAAATGCCTCTTCTTCCCCAAAGATGCCTGTAAGCCCACATCCCTGTGCCACACTTTGGGACATCCACCAGTGCCCTCCCCAAAGAAAGAGTATGTCTCAAAGAGGATGTTCCTATAGTACTGTTTTTCCTTTTCCTACTGAGGTGATCAATATGGAAAGGAAAGCTCCTATGAAGGCACGCTCCAGAAGAACCTCTGAAGCATTACTTGATGCCATATGTATGCAGGGCAGACAGATTCCCTTCGATTTTGCTGCATGCATCGCCCCAAGTCAGCTCAGGTGAGCAGGTTTCATGCCATCAAGAAAGTGCTGTCATTTGCTCTGCCTGTGTGCACAAACTCCTCCACTGTGTAGTCCGCCTGGGTCCCCTGACTGGGAGCAAAAGGCAGACTCATGAGTGTGCCTACAGGGACATCCTTATTAGTGCTGCTAAGGAAGTGCCCACTATTGGATGCAAGCTAACAAGAAGCTGCTTTTTGGAATCAATAAAAGCAAAGAGAAGAAATTTCCTTTTATTGGACTGAAAATAAGATTCAAAAGCATAAGTTAGGGTCTCTGTCTTGGCCCATTTTGTGTTTCTAAAACAGAATAACTGAGACTGGGTAGTTTGTTAAGAAAAGAGGTTTATTTCGCTCACGATTCTGTGGGCTGGAGAGTTCAAGACTGGGCAGCTGCCTCTGATGAGGAACTCAGGCCGCTTTAATTCACTGCTGGAGGCAGAAGGGAGCCGGCAGGTGCACAAAGATCATGTCGTGGGGGTGCAGGCTCTGTTTAAAAACCAACTCAGAGGGAACCTAATGGAGGGAGGGCATTAATGTATTCAAGAGAGATCTGCCCACATGACCCAAACTCCTCCCACCAGCCCCACCTCCCAACATCACCACATTGGGGATCAAATTTCAACATGAGGTTTGGAGAGGACAAAAATACAAATCATAGCAGCTCCCTAACCCACAGGAGCAGTAACTGGAAAACCACGCTGTGGAGTGCACAGCAGTGCTGCCGGAGGTTTATGCAGTGTATGCATGTTCCCTGCTGTCTGAGCTTCTCTGGGCATTGGAGAGACACACATGAGTTCCTCAGAACAGCATTTGGGGCTTCAAAATGAGATGCTGGGCTCAAAAGGGCAGGTCTCCAAGTTGACATTCAATGTGGCTGAAGAGGAGCTCAGATGTGAATGCGAGGGCTTCCTGGGCAAGTGCATGTTCTGCTGCCTTCTCTCCAGGTGGATAAAGGCAGCTCCACTTGAGACAAGGTTACATGATAGGATCTCCAGGTGAACCACAAGCCTGGCATCCCTCCAGGTGAGGGAGGTGCTTCCATTCCTGCAAGCCATTGCTGGTGCTGGTCAGCACCAGGGGTTCTCAACACATCTGCTGGGTTAGGAAGGGAGAACCAGTCTGAGTATTCTGGCTCCCAGGACTGTTGAGAAGATATCAAATGAGGATTTGCCGAGCATTTCAGCCTGTGAGTACAATATAAACTAGATGGTAGCCAAATAGACTGGTGCTATGCCAACCTCTGCCTCGTTCAGCCCAGGTGCAGCCCAGGAGTGGCCCTGTGGCTGGTGTGAGTACAATATAAACTAGATGGTAGCTAAATAGGCTGGTGCTATGCCAACCTCTGCCTCGCTCAGCCCAGGTGCATCCCAGGAGTGGCCCTGTGGCTGGTGTGGTGGAGGTGGCAGGATCTTCTGCTGGTCCAGAAAGTGGTTTGCGCAGAGGCTTAAGGCTGGAGGAGCTGACCATACACACTGGGGCAGTCTTTCCCCTGCTCCTTCTTCTTCTTGTCTCCCTCTTTTCTCTGGAGCCCTGTGTCAGTGTTCTTTGCTTAGCTATTTCAGTGGGAGCCGCAGCCGCAGGAACAGATGGTGCCAATTCAACCAGCAGCACCCTGCCCAGCAGCGTGGGCTCTCGGCTAATGGCTACAAAGCCGGCTATTTGGTCTTCTCATCTCATGTTTTGGGTAAACGAGCAGTATTCCTACTCAGATGATCTAAACCCAACAGGGTGCAGATGCTTTCAGTTGAAATAATTATGAAAAACGTAATTAAGAGAGGCATTTTGCCTGGAAATGTGGCAAGATCCTTAAAGACAATTTGGCTTCCTCATTCTAACAGGAGGCTCAGCTTCGTGCACCAACCAGGAGATGAGCGGTGATGCGGCACCTTCTATCTGGCCATGGCTGGATCCTAGAGCCGTGGTGGGGAACTTGGGGAACTTCAATTTCTCTGTATCCTTCCCAGTGTCCCTCCCAAGCATTTGTGAGGGCATATGGTCTAGGGTAAGAGCATTTCTCCAGAGGCAGACTGACAGGTCTCAAATCCATCGCTTCATAGTAGTGTCACTTTCAGTGAAGTTCTTCCCCTCTGTGCTTCAGTGTCATCTGTAAACTGAGGATGACAGTCCCTGTGTCATGGGGCCTTTCAGAATATGAAAGTGTTAATATATGCAAGCCCCTAGAACAGTGCCTCAGACATAGTCACGAGGGTTCTGGTGAGCTGTTATTCTGTAGCTAAGTACCTCCAGGGCTTAGAACCACCACCACTGGCTGCTCATGAATTCTGGGCATCAGGAATTCAGGCAGGGCTCAGCTGGGGGATTCTTCTGCTCCTTAGTGGTACTCAGCTGGAGGTGGAGGTCCAACCTGGCTTCTCTCAGATACCTGGTGCCTGGGCTGACATGACTCAGAGATTGTTGACTGGAGTACCTACAAGTGGCCTGGAGTGAGCATGGAGTCTCAGGGAGAGGGAATTCCTACACGACAGCTCAGGACACTAAGAGTGAGTATCCCAGCAAACAAGGCTGAAGCAGCATGGCCTTGAGGAACCCCTTTTCCTGCAATCCACTGGTGACAAGCAAGGCACTAAGTGCATCCCAGAGTCAAGAAGAGAATGGAATTCTGCCTCTCGATGGAGAAGGGGTGAGGTCACATTGCAGGAGAGCCATGCTGTGGCCTCTTTGGAAAGCACAATTTGCCGCAGTGAGTAAAACATTTTAACTTTCATTTTAATTACCTCTGTCTTATCATCTATGAGCAACAGAGGGCTGAGGATTAACAGTGGTCCCACTTAATGGATGATCATGGAGGTTTAGTAGAGTAGATTAACTGGCTCATAATTATGCACCTAAATCAAAGTGTGTTCAGAACCTGTGGTATCCTGAATCCAGAACCATCCATTGAGTTCCCTTCTAAGTTTCCTGGGAATAATGTGTCAGTGTCTGCATATAGCTAGTCCACAGGATTCTCCTTGCTTCTTGGGCACAGAAAGTCTACTTTTTGCATTTCAAAATATATGAAGCTGCAAGGGCTGATTGCCACAAGGACTCAATTTTCTATTTTTGATGAAATGTCTGTTTTGTTGATAAATCTAGGGAGGAGTTGTGGGGCAAAAGGGAGAAGTCAGCATCACATAAGTAGGTTAGAAACCACATTTTCTAAGACTCTTTCCAGAAAGCTGTGTTTCTTCTTCTTGTTGAAAGCCAGGATATCTGTGAAACTACTCTGCAGGACACCGTCATGATGAACACATGGCATCACGCATTTGTCAAAACCCACAGGATGCTACAGCACAAAGAGTGGACCTTAATGTATGCAAATAAAAAAAAAACTGATTAGGCCAGAGGATGCCAGGAGGGAATGCAGATCATGACAGATGAATCTAACTGTATTACAAATTTCTGAAACTGCCTCCCTGAAGGAGGTAAGGGGGAAGGGTGGTGCCCTATTTGGAAATGAGAGCAGACTGTAGGAGCAAAGGCAAAAAGAACTGCACATAAGCCCTGAGCTCTAGTTGACAAAGTTATTTCCTGTGAACATACAGGTTAACAGATCTGACACCACTATATATTTATACTGGAATTCAAAAAGTAAGTAAGTGGCTAGTGGATGTAGTGGATGGACGGAGCAAGGTCTCTCACTGTTGGTATAGGAGGGCACAGAGGAGCAAGGGCAGCAGGCTGCAGTGAGGTGTGATAAGCATTAGTGTGGGAGGCATCAGCATGAACCCATGTTTAGCATGATACAAATACAGATGGATATACATATCAATAATTATACATATAGAAATATTTCTGCATATTGAAACATGTAGAAATACTCTACATATAGAACTAGTAATGGAGTGAGTATATACATTTATACACACATTTATTTCCCAGCTCCGTTACCAAGAGAGCCTAGAATCAATGACGCCCCAGTAGCAGCAAGCACACCCAGTGTGCAGACCTTGGTTCTAATATCGGCCTCCAACAAAAGGAACCAGAGCTTCATGGGGAAACAGCTGACTCTAGGACGTGGGCAGGAGACATACAAGATGAACCTGGAGCAGCATCTTGCAGTGCAAAAAAGTAAGGAAATGCTTCAAACACAAGAAGATGCCAAATGGACCAGGAGCCAATCTGAAAGCGCTCCCAATGGCCAAAGCAGCAAAACAATGTAGTTCTGGATTATAAACCAAAGTATAAGATAAATATCCAAGAGTTTATACTGATATAAATAAATGATTGGATGAATCAATGGAGGAGAAGAGACAAATCTCCCATACAGAAGAATTCCGAAAAAGTTTATGTAAGTGCTCCGCCCTCCAGGAGGTAAAGTGTAACCCCCACCCCTTAATCATGGGCTGTGCAGTGACTTCCCACCACAGGGGACAGCATGGACTGGGGAGGAGAGCAATTCTGCAGTGGAGAAACCTGACCAACACTACCTTGGCCAGGCGGTCAAGCTTAATTAACGTCCGCAGTGACAGTTATAATGACGGCACGTATCCTCCACATGACTGATGAGAATGGCACTTTACCTCTGAGGTCCTCCTCCTCAAAACCTATGACCGCAGTCTAATCGTGACAAAAACATCAGACAGATCCCAGTAGAGGGACAGCCTACAATACATACTGCCAGTGTGTCTGAAACCTGTCAAGGCCATCAAAATGAAGAAAGCTTGAGAAACTGTTGCAGACAAGAGGAGCTTAAGGAGATGTGACTAGTAAATGCCAAATGGTATTTTGAGAGACCTTGGAACAGAGAAAGGACATTAGGTAAATTAGGAATCTGAATAAAGTACGGACTGTGTTTGATGGCGATGTATTAACAGTGGTTGATTAATTGTGCAAATGTGTTATGTCATTAGATGTTAAGAAAAAGGGAAAACATGTAAGGGACGCAGGGGAACTCTGTGGACTGTCTTTGTAAATTTTTTTTCAATCTAAAACTGTCCTAAAATAAAAAGTTTATTTAAAAAAAGTCAGGGTATGGAATGGGATAAGGTGGGAGACCAGCAGCTGTGACTATACACATGTGGTCTGCATCCTGCGCTCAGTCCTTGAGTACCTGGTGGGAGCAGGAGCGGCACAGCATTGGGAAAGGCCCCCAGCTCAAGAGTAGCACAGATGTGAGCTAGTTCAGTCCCTGTTACATTTTCTCTGAGTATCTATTTTTATTTTGCTCCCTAAAACAGAGTTACTATACCTATCTTGCTGGTTGTTATGACAAATAGCAACAATAACACATTGACTTATGGCTCTATGTCAATAACCACACCAACACTGTCTCATTTCCTCCCTTCCACAACACCACATGTCAATACTGTTTTCCCCAACAATGTTTTATGAAAACTTTCAAAAAAAAGAAAAGTTAAAAGAACCTACAGTGAACACCCAGATACTCACCACCTTGGTTTACCACTAGCATTTTGCTATATTATGTATCTGTTCATCCAACCAACTCCCTTTCCATCCATCAACCCATCTTTTTAAAACATGCATTTCAATATAAGTTGCGGACACCATCCCCTAAACATGCCTGCACATGAAACCCTTACTGCCACCTTAAAAATGTGGAGTTAAGGTTTAGTGAAGTGAACGTTATCCAAGATCACACAGCTGGTGAGTAATAGCTTCTGATTCTTGGACCATAATAGGAGCTCATGAATGGAAACGACTGTCATCATTCTCATTTTCTAGGCAAAAGTCCCACTTTTGCCAAATAAATGGGGAGAAGAGTTAAGATTTTGAGAGCTAGCAGAGGAAGAGTAGAACTTTCTCTTTACCCATTGGGGATAAAGAGAGATTCTTAGCAACCCAAATGAATGGGCAGTGTGGAAAGACCAGCTACGTGTGTGCAGGCTGGCCGGCCCCCGTCCATGCATGTGGGTGCTCCCGCGTGTGCACCTCCTCCCTGACACATGGGTGGTGGCTGTGTGGCACCAGTGCTGTCAGGTTGCCAGTTTGGTGCCTCTACAGAATGTGTGGGTCCATGTTATCTGCAGATGTGCCCCTTAGAACTCTAGTTTGTTTTAACGCATAACAAACTTTCTCAAGTTTGCTGTATCATGGATGACACATTAGTTCTTTTGTTCTCATCTGAAATCTCCTCCTTTCAGTCCATTTCACAGAAAATAAACTACATAATAAAGCAAAACACATTTGTTTTAAAAGATCTTCCCACAACAGGGTCACTCAATAACCACAAATTATAGTGCTGCAATGAATTTAAGAAAAACACATTTTTCAAGAAGCAAGAGTAAAGATTAGCAGAGATTTAAGTATGAACATGAAAAAAATGCAGTGTCATTTATTAGACTAGAAAGTCAGGGGAAAATCTAAATGCTTTAAAATGTGAATAATTAAGTAATCATGTTGTATCCATATGGTGAGATATTAGGTAGCCACAGACATGCTTACGAGGCACGTCAATTACATGAAAGATGCTTGTGATACTGGTTTAAAAAAGGCAGATTTTAAAATTTAATCTTGCCTATCTAGAGAATAATGCATAGAAAAAAAGGCTGGGCGGAAATAGGCTGAACTCTTAAATGTATTAAATAGTTGCTTCTGGAGTTTTTCAGAACTGTTTTTCTCAGTTTATCGTAAAGTCCACGATTTCAATGGTGGTAACAACAAAAAAACAAGTTGATACTGCAGGTGCCACTTCGTCCTGGTCAGTGTCAGGCCACCTCAATTCATCTCTGTGAGTGTGAGCATCCAGAGTGCCGCTGGTGTACCCACCACCAGACGAGGCGGCCAGGGTGCAGGGCACCAAACTGCCTCTCCACCCCTGGAGGCACTGGCATGCTGTTAGAATTCTGGGCTTCTGGTGTCGGCCTGCGTGTGGAGAGGACACGCCTTGACCCGACTGTCCTCGCTGGGTTCTGATCCGCAGCGGCAGGGAGGGTCATCCCCGCAGGCTGATAAACCCTCACTGTCACTGTCACATACCAAGCACCCAGTAGCGTTTTAGCCGGAGGGCGCACGTGTCTGGCTCGTGCCTTGTTGGGATGCATGTCCCTCACTGGCTACCTGGCAGCCATGCCCCAAGCCTGGTCACATTCTCCCTGGCCACCTCTCACCTCACACAGGGGGGCATTTCGGCTGTTCTGGGGGAATCTCTCCTGTCTCCGCCTTTCAGACGCTGGCTGCACTGTTACAACTGCGCAGCCTTTGTTGCTCTTGCCGTGATGACGCCGCCTCCTCGCCTCTGCTCCCCAGGCCCCCGTGTCTGTCTCCTCCACCCACTGACGTCTGCTGCACCCACCGCCCTGGCAGGCAGGTCCAGAGCAGCTGCTTCAGGTCCAGGCAGGGGCACCTCAGTGCACATCCTGAGCTCCCAGTCCTGATCACTGACGTTCCCAGCTGCCCGGTGTCTATGTCACAAACAGCACAGTGAGCTCACTCTGTGAACCTGGAAGGCGCCGCCGCCACACGCCCATGCTTAAGGGTCTTTTCAATCAGGGCTCGAGCCTCTGCTTTCACATTTAATGTGCCATTTATCTTGACAATGGCCATTCCGTTTTCTGTTTGTTGGTTTGTTTGCTTTCAGTAACAATCACATCCACAGATATTCATCCAGTGGCACGTTTAAAAACACAAATTCTATTTTTACCTTAAACCATGTTGTTGTTCGTAATATATTTGGACCCTTGTCAGTTACCGTTCCTCTTTGAAAAATCCAATCACACCTGTGGCATCTTTTGTGGTTTTTCTGTCCTTTTCTGCCCCTCTCAGCCATGCGCTGTCACTGCACTCAGCTTTGGTGCTGGTCGGCAGTGTGGCTTGTGCTGGCTGCTTCTCTGCACGTGAGGGGCGAGCAGTGCCTGCGTTGCTTGGGGGAGCCACTCGCCTCCGGCTTTTAGGATCACGTGAGGCTAAGGACTGCTAAGTGACGTCTGGGAGGAGCACTCTCTCAGACACTTGGATAACTGGACGTCAGTCCCAGCTTGGCCATTAACTAGCTGTGGCCTCGGTCAAAGAAGACCCTGTGGATCTCAGCAGTTTCTAGGAAGTTTCTGATAGTGCTGGGTTGCATCCTTGGAGTCCCAACTACAGGAGTCTACAGGGAGTTGAGACAGATTCTGGGGTGGGGGTGGAGTCTCAAAGAAAACCAGGTGGTCTACACCAGCCAGCTTGGCGGGCGGAGCTGTAGCCCACCGGCTCTGCCCGTGCTGGCACCCGCTGCTCCTGGTGAACCTGTACACCTTCCAGTGCTGGACCATGGAACAGTGGCTGCTGCCAGCGTGTCTGTTCTGCTCTTTGCTTGTTTGTTTCAGGAACATTTGCCTTTTTCTTTCTTAGATTTGAAATTTAGGACTTTAGTGACTTGATGTGTAGCACATTTAGGAATATCAGCATTCGAGGGGCTCTCCCCTGTGGCAGAAATCAAGGGAGCCCACACTTTGGTGGAGTTGCCAGGTTAGCAAGAGGCTCCATGAAGAGGATCCTATGGCCAGGTGGGACCTCTGAGGACAGACCTCTCTGAGTTGGAAAATTATCTTTGCAGGCCCAATCTTTCCATCTCTCTAACATCACTGCTTTTCACAGGGAAGAGGTTGTTGGAGTAAAGGGAAGGGGCAGGTGAAGGGAAGTGAGGGAAAAGTTGCTCTGGGTTGAAGGAATTTGAAATTACCATATGGCTGGTAATTAGCACGGGAGACACACACATGTTCACAAATGCACAGAAAGAGGCGGTCCCCGTGGAGGGGTGGCTTTGGGAAAGGGGTGTGGAAGGCAAGTTCTCTTTCTATCCCTTCTCCATTCTCTTCCTCCTCCTCCTACTTGCTATGGAACTGTGCTGCTTGTATAATTTGAAAAAGCAATGAATGAATACAGGTAGATGTGTGTCTATGTGCTCACCGATAATTAAAGGAAAGTGTGGGGACAGAGTGTGGGGGACGTGGGAGGACTGCAAGGTACCAGGTGGCGACGAGAGCCAACAGCACAGGGCGGGGGTCCCAGTGCAGCAGTGTCATGCACTCTGACCCACCCCCCAATAACCCTGAACCACGTCCTCCCCTGGGCTCCAGGGTTCATAACAAAGACCGACTTCAGCATATCTTTACTCCAGTGGGTCTCAAATGTGACCTGCACCAGCATCTGTGGCTGGACTTGCTAACACACAGATTGCTGGGCCCCACCCCGGACTTTCTGATTCAGCATGTCTGGGGGGCGGGGCCTCAAGAATTGACATTTCTAAGAAGTTTCCAGATGCTGCTGGTCCAGGGAACCACACTTTGAGAACCACACTGTAGATAGTAAAACAGGAACATCAAATTGAATTTTATAATTTCATCTGGAATGATAAATAAGAATTAAAAGGGGGCTAACTTAAAGAGGCTCAACAAAGTTAGCTGGAAAATTCCCCTCCATGACTGTGACCTCTCTGGTGACCAGCTGGACACTGATCCATGTTTCTTTCCAAGCTCCCCTCTGAGCTGCTCCCCTGCTGGGTGCCAGGGACTCTGCCGGGTACTCATGAACCAGGTGCGGCACCGTGTTGGCACACACTCTGGTGTGGGCTTTACGTGGGGGTGCGTGTGAGGGGGGAAGGTAGGCATCAGCGAGGTGGCAGAGCCTGGAGGTAGACAGCCAGAGGTGGACCTGCAGCCAGTGGGGTTGCGACCCTACATTCGCACTTAGGGCTGTAACATCTGCCCTGATTAGCAGGGCGAGGACACTCTGGGTCCAGAGGTGAGCTCTGACCGATGGGACACTGCCTGGGCACACCTCCTCATTGAGTGTTTAGGACGGCAGTGAGCTCGCCACCGTGTCACACTCACATTAAACACAGTCTGCCTGTAGCCTCTTTCTTGGAGGGATGAGAACCACTGGGAACCACGGGGAAGACTGCTCTGTGCTGTGGAAGCTGACAATGGTAACTTTATTGACCAAAAAGGAAAGAAAACATCACATAATCCATGGCAGGGCCCTCCAGGGCCTTCATACAATATCACAGTTTCTTTATTTATTTTTTAATTTCAGAGTTTTACCACAGTTTCTTTCGAGTTCTGTTTTTGTTTCTCACAAATTTCCTCCAGAATAAAGGAAAACGTTTTGTGTGGCCCTGTGTCTGGAAGCCCGTGTGGCTCTTCCCTGCAAGGTCACAACTGCTTACAGTCTCTTTCCCGAAACATCTGAAGGGTAACAACGCTTCCTGCTGGACTTTCCCTGCTCCCCGGTCAGCGGCCACAGCATCATCTCGTTTCCTGGATGCCCCGCAAAGAACAAGAGAAGGGGGACCTGCGTGGCCCCGGGACGGTTTTGATAAAGTCTCATTGAAATGATGCAGCCTGCTTTCCCCAGATCTGCATGTTTTCACTGGTGTTATAATGCAATTAGGTGCTACATCCAAGCAGCAAGGGATTTTTTCCATGACTGGAAAGGTTTTAAATGAACGGACTGTCAAGCTCCTCACTGCTCTCCCCTCCCAGCCCTGGCCAACAGCCCCACTCCGGTGGGAATGCACTTGGGAGATGAAGGTCTAGACAGAGGGCCACCGTCTACAGACAGAGGATGAGAGCACAGGGACACGCTCAGCTGGACAGCACTGGCCCTGTGCCCACAATTTTTGAGAGTCCTGGTTGATGTAACTCTGAGCAATCTAAGCTCTTCTCAAAATGTTGGGTCCTTAGCTTCAGAAATCCTCAACCCTGCAAGGCCACTACGAAAAACAGACAGCAAGGTGATGATGGTCGAGTATAGAAACAGCCAAAGAAGCCTGTTTTACCACAGCCCTTTGAAGGGTCATTGACAATAAGACTGGCCGCACAAGATATGGTTTTGCACATTTGTTTTAGCAAGAGCAGTACAACAGGCAAGAGGAATCATTAGGCCTTTTGTGCAATTATTATGATCTGTTGTTTCCAGCTGAGACTTTTTAATATCCAGATGCCAAAGCAGATCTTACATCATGAAGTTATGCTCCTGAGGGCCTTCCCAATATACTCCCAATAAACGAACAATGTTCCTCCTTATTTTAAATGTAAAAGTCTTGCCTTTCTGTGAAAATGTAAGTTTTGGTGAATTCCTTCAAGATCAAGAAATGTGGAATCTGAGATTGACAGACCTGGGACATGTGGCCGTTGGTGGTGTTTTCTGGACTAGCCGCCGAGGTCATCATGTCTGCAGGTGTGTGGGCTGTGGCTGACGTGGCCTTCCCATGCTCCCCAGTGGCCCTTTGCTGCTCCTCTACCGGCCGTGGCTTAACCTCTCCACCACTCCTGCTGGGCTGCCGACTGATCAGGCCGCAGTTCGCAGCTGTACCTGGGCCCACAGCTGCTGGGACGTTCAATGAGCCTGTTCTCCAATCTCCCCAAATTTCTCTCTGAAGCCACCTAAGCCACAGCCTCTTCTTTGATTCCCTTGGTTTTCCTTGTGCTTCTCAGACAAAGTAGAGACTCCACAGGTGGGACTTTAGGGGCAATATTTATTTCTCATCATCGCTCCTAGACAACAGTAGCACAGGGATCTGTGACCTCCTCAGTTAAAAACATTCACCCTTATTCCACGGCAGCGGCTGAGCTAGCTAATCTTCCAGATCTGAGTCACTGCTAGATCTTCCTGTCCTCCATCTTTATAGAATTTCTCCCTTATCAGTCCTGTGGTTTTTGCATTAATTTCTGTTTGTCTTTATTAACATCGACACTGATTGCTTCAGAATCACCTACCTTCTAGATGGGAAATTCCATAACTCAGGGGTTCTTGTAGAGGAGCAATGGCAGAGAGGTAGGATTCTCAGCGCGGATAACCCAGGGGTGACCAGGTGGCGAATGCATGAAGATATGATCTGTCCTGAATGAAGAAGCACAAGAGCTTCTAGGGCCCAAGACCTCGGGGTCATGGGCGTTGCATTGCTGCAGCCACATAAGGAATCTGCAGTCTTTGAATCTGAGGGCTCAGGCCCACCCAGCCATGCTGATCTGCCTGGCCAGCCTTTCTGGATTCCAAGAATCCCTTAGGTCCCTTCTGGGTGTCTCTCCATTCTCCTGGGGTGCTTCTGGTTTGGGGCCATGATGAATAAAGCTGCTCTGAACAATCTTGTACAGCTCTTTTTGTGGACACACAGGTTCATTTCTCTTGGGCAAATATCTAGGTGGGAAAGAGGGAGATATATATGTATATTTATAAGAAAATGTCAGACCATTTTCTAGAGTGACTGTAGCATTTTATGCTCCCATCAGCAGTGAGTGGGAGCCCCAGTCCTGCACGTCCCCGCCTACACTCTGTGGCGTCAGCAAGTTTAATAGGAACCATCCCGGTGGCTGTGCAGCGGCATTTCATGTGGCCTTCATTTGCACTCCCCTGATGATACCTGAGTATGGGCACCACCTCCGTGTTTCTTGATCTTCATATACTTTTTTTGTGAATGAACCACTGAGGTCTCTGTCTGTTTATTACTGAATTGCTGGCATTCTTTATGTATCATCAGCCCCAGCGGCATCTCCTGCAGAGGAAGTCTGGCCCCTGCAATCGCACAGCTGGTCCACGCAGGGCTGGGCTCGCCACCCAGGTTGACTCCAGGCGTCTGTGTGTGGCCTCAAAGTGCAGAAGGTCCTGAGTGCCAGAAGAGTATCTGGTGAGGAGGGGGAAAGACACGGCCCACTTGCCCGTTTCTCTGAGCAGTCCAGTGTCTACCTTGGGAGCCGACACTATCTCAGCTCCCAGAGGCCTCCTGGGCTCCTCACATTCACCCAACTCTCCCTAGCAATGGTGCTGAAAAATGACTTTGCAAACCCTGCATTCCACTCAATTTTCCTCACTGGCAGCACACCATAGTTAGCTTTGCAAATTACTCTCCGTTTTGAAGGCTCAGTGCTGTATAAATACGTGGAAGGCCCCCAATTGCCACTGTTCCTGCTGCACAACGTGGCACAGACAGTGGTGAGCTTCCTCTCTTCAGCATATATGAGAGGCATTGACACAAAAGAGCTGCTTGAACGTGCCCGAGCTTGGATGAATGGCAAAGCCTTTCTCTGTGCACCTCGTTTTTCTTCCTATCAGTTTCTTTCCTCCTTTCCTCCCTCCTTTCTTCTTCGTATGTCACTTTCGCTGTGGCATATTGTTATTTTAAAGGTTGCCACAACTCCTTAAAAGGCCCCAAAGTCAAAGGCATTGTTATCAATTCTCTTGCCCAAGAACTTCCACGTAGGAACTTCTCTGCCCCAGGACACTGCCGACTCCTCGCCAAGGGAAGCCTACCTCGCTCCTGGGAAGATGTTCTGGCGTCAGGGGGAAGCAAACACGTCACGTTTGTGATAGAGGAGTGGGTGGGCTCCTGAGCCTGCCCTCAGCAGGCCAGAGCTGCCCTTCTCACCCACAAGTTCCACGTGCAGCATATCAGCTGAGCGCCAGCACCAATGCTCAAGCACGGCTCCCATTCTGCCTGAAACGAAGCCACTTGCATGGAGTTTCATGTCCACACAGAGTAGCTGTGGCTGGTATAGCTTCATCCCCATGGGGTCTTGCTCTGAGGCTTATTTTTCTTCTAAATCTCTAAACTCCACAGCAGTTTTCTCAGAGCTTGCAGAAGTTTCCAAACCAACTCGATAGGAACTATATATCTCTAGCAAATGACATTTCAACCTCTCTTTGGTGCACGCCCTGGTTCCGATTCAGGCAGGCCTTTATGGATCACCTTGGACTAGCCCCACCTGTGGCCCAGCGCCTGGTGTCTGGAGCTCTCTAGGTATGAGTAACAGGCCATGCAAGCAGATGCTGTGCCAGAGCCTGTCTGGTCATGTGGCCTGGGGCGAGTCACAGGTCACCAGGCTCAACTTCTCCATCCATGCCATGGGTTTATGGTCCCCATATAGGGTTCCTGTGAGCCAGCCCTACTGGAGTGAGTTCTAGACTCCAGGAGCATCCCCAAGGTGCAGAGCGGTGTCTGCCTTTCTTGTGAGCACCACCACACCCTCAAGGTCATTGTCTTCTTACCTTTCAGGGTCTAGATCTCAGAATCCACATGGAGGCTGTGGAGAGAATACAAACCTGGCTCGCCCTCCCTCCTGCCCAAGCCCCGCAGCCTGGAGGCTGGGAAGCTGAGGCTGTTCTTTCCTCCGCTTTAGCAGGACCGGTGGCAGGTGGAGGAGCAGCTCATGATGACTGTGACAGAGCCCTGGAGAGGTGCACTCAGCAGAAAGGACAGGGTGGAACAGGGATACGTGCCTCGGGGGGATGGCCAGCTTGGCTGTGGCCAGACACCCCTCCCTGAGGGTTCTGCTGACCCTGCCGTCACTCACAATGTGTTTTCATTCAGGGAGGTGAAGAAAATGCCAAAGCACTGAAATCACAAGCTCTAGGGAGGCATCACCACTTAGAGGAGTCATGCATATCACTGTGCATTTATACGGCCTTTCTTGATGTGCACATTCTACTTGGGACCCACGCCCTTCCTTCCTCCAGTAAGTAATAATAACCCTTCTTCCCTTGGAAATCTATTCATTTTCTCTGCTATAAAGCCATGAGCCCTTGAGAGAGGCAACCCTAGTGGATGGCCCACATGCCAATAACTGCACCAGGGGAGGAAGAAGCAGAGTAGCTGGCAGGGGCCAGAGCTGCGTAACAGAAGATGTCAGGGCCACAGCAGCAGAAAAGTGCTTTACTCCACATGCCCAAGTCCTCGGGGCATCCCTGGCTCACTTCGGAAGAGAGTCAACCCAACAACACGCAGGCTGGGGCAGTGCTGGAAAGCTTTTGACTCGCCTTCTATTTCTTCCAAAATTCTTACATAAGGAAGTCAGGGCTGAGCAGGCTGTGGATGCCCCAAGAGTGCACTGTGCTGGCAACTTGCCAGCATCACTGTCCTCAGCTTGGATTGCTCAGTCCTAGCTGGGGACCGTTCTGCTCATCTCTGAGTGTCGTAAGTACAAATGATCAAAAATGATTTAACATCCACACCGCGCACCAAAGACATGAATAAAAGATTTAAAGATACTGCCACAGCCGAGAAAGCTTTCTCTTCAATTTTTTATCACCATCTTGTTCTCAAGATGATCTCTGCCATGCAACTGTGAACACTCGATTCTGTAGCTCCAGGGCAGGGTTATGAGTGCTGAAGAGGTAGCCCCTTCTTTCAGGGATCCTCAACGTGACAGTGAGACTATACAGTCAAACACAAGCTCACAAAGCATTCCCTTGTAGTTTGGTCCATTGTCTTTTTGCTGAGAATTGATTGATTGACATTTCTAAAACTGGGGATCAAACCAGTGTCAGTAGTAGTCACATTGGAGAAGACTTCATGTTTTTTAGTTATTGAAACATACACCATGAGAAAGTCTTTTTAAGTGTAGGAAAACACCCTTTGCTCAGAGGACATCACATCAGAATCAGGAGGGAGTTTTAAACCCAGGCTGCAATCCAGACTGATTATATAAAAATCTCCAGGAGTGGGACCCCAGCATGAATGACTTTAATGTTTTCCAGATGATTCCACATGAAGACAGGACTGAGAACCGCTGTTTTCATAGATACAAGACAATTCAGGTTATTCATTGCTTCCTGAGTGAGTTTTGGCAGTTTGTATTTTCAAGGAATTGGTCAATTTCATCTGCTGTTGAATCTGCAGGTGTAGAGTTGTTTTTGGCATTCTCTTCTGCTTTCAGTGCCCCAGAGATCAGGAGCAATGACCCCTCTTTTATTCCTTGGGTTGTCTCTTTAGCTCCTGGTTAGACAGGCTGAAGGTTTTTAATTGTATTGAAATCTTCAAATTTTATTGATGTTTCTTTTCCCATCTTTTCAAAGAACTGACATTTGATTTTGGTGATTTTCTCTCCTTTTTTACTTAAGATCTATTCTTGGACGCATGGGTTATTCTGAAGTGTTTTTTAAAGTTTCAGATATTTGAGAAATATCCAGGTATCTTTCTGTTATTGATTGCTGTTTCAGTTCCTTTGTGGTCTACCATGTACTTCGTATTTTTTTCTATTCTTTTTAATCTTTAAGGATTGTTTTGGGACTCAGAATATGGCCCATCTTGTGACTGTTTCGTGCGTACTTGGGAAGAATGTGCATTCTGCTGTTGGATGGAATGTTCTCGTAGTGTGAGTGAGGTCAAGTTGATTGAGAGTGCTGTTCAGGCCTTTTCTGATTCACATCTTTACTGATTGTTTGCCTGACAGATGGTTGTGGAAGTCTCCAACTACCTACCACTGTATCTTTTTCTTCTTTCAGTTGTTAACAGTTTTCATTTTGTATTTTGACTCTCTGGTTAGGAACATATATGTTTAGGATTGTTATATCTTCTTGGAGAATTGACTCCTTTTTCGTTATGCAACACACCTCTTTACCCCGGTAATCTTCTTTGTTTGACGTCAGTTTTGTTTGAAATTAGTATAGCTACTCCAACTTTATTTTGATCGGTGTTAGCATAGAACACTTTTTCCGTCCCTTTACTTTTAATACATCTGTGTCTTTATATTTAAAGTAGGTTTCTTATAAATAGCATATATCTGGGTCTCATTTTTTTTTTTACCCAATCTCTAACTTTTTAACTAGTGCAGTGAGATTACCCATGTATAACTCATGATTGATATAGTTAGATTAATGGCTATGGCTACCCTCTTTTTATATCTGTTGCATTTGTTCTCTGTTTCTTTTTACCTGTTTTCCAGCCTTCTCTGGTTTTAATTGAACATTTTATATGATTCCATTTTATCTCTTCTACTGACTTATTATTTATACTTCTTTTTCTTATGTACAGTTTAGTGATTGCCCAGGATTTATAGTATACATTTTAAACTAACCTAAGTCTACCTTCAAATAAGGTACCTCACAACAGAATATTTCCAGATCCCATCTGATTCCTTGGGATGTTTTTGTCACTTTTCACTTTTACATAAGCTATAATCACTGAATGTAGTGTTATCATTATTACTTTAAAAAGATAGTTATCTTTAGATAAATTAAGAATAAGAAAAATAAAAGATTATATTTCACTTCTATTTATTCCTTTTTTTGTTCTTCCTTTCTTTATGTAGACCCAACTTTCTAACCTATATCATTTTCCTTCAGTCTGAAGAATTTCTTTAACATTTCTTGCATACTGCAGACCTGCCGGCAATGAATTCCCTCAGTTGTCTTAGGCAGTTTTCATTTATCCTTAACTTTTGAAGGGTATTCGATTCTAAGTTGGCAATTTTGTGATTTTTGTTTGTTTGTTTATTCCTCCAGATCTTTAAAGATTGCACTCAATTCCATTCTTAGGTGCTTAGTTTCTGACGAGAAGCTTGCTGTAATTTTTATCTTTGTTTCTCTGTAGGTAAAGTGCTCCCCCCTTTCGGACATCTTCAACATTTTTTCTTTGTTTTCAATTTTCTGTAGTTTATAAATGATACATCTTGATTTCTTTTGTTTGCTTGTTTGTTTATTTATGTTTGTTTTAATTCGGTTTGATGTTCTGTGTAGTTTGGTGTCTACTACTCATATTAGAAAACTCTTGGCCATTATTTCTTCAAGTATTTCTTCTTTCTTCTGGTATTCCAGTTTCACAGATGGTACACATATTCATATTGTCCCACAGTTCTTGGACTTTCTGTTTTGTTCTGTTTTGCTTTCCACTCTTTTTTCTCTTTGTGTTTCAGTTTGGGTCATTTCTTTTGACTTGTCTTCAAGTTCACCAATTCTTCCCTTAGCTGTATCAAGTCTACGTATAACCCCAACAAAAACATTCTTCCTTGCTGTTGCTGCTTTTTAGTTCTGGCATTTCTTTTCATCTCTCCACTGACCTTACCCATGTTCTTGTATGTTGTCTGTCTTTCACAGATAGACAACCTTTCACATATCAATCATAGTTGTTTTAAATCCCCTGTCTGATAATTCCAACATGTGAGTGATATCTGAGTTTGTTTCTGAAGACTGCTTTGTCTCTTCAATCTTTTCTTGACTTTTGGAAGGTCTTGTAATATTTTTTTTGGTATAGGGCAGAAGATATTGAGGTATATAATCCTTTAGTATGAGAATTTACATTAATTTGGCCAGGAGTTGGAGCATATTTGATGTTTGGTGTAGATTTAGGTACCAGAAGCTTCTAATTCCTCTAATGTCTTTATTTGTGTCCCCCATTCCCCACCCCTTGGCTTTGGGGCTTCCTATGTCCTGCCACTGCATCAGAGTATGTCTTGCCCTTCTCCCAGCTCGACCCATGGTTATTACACTGGAGGATCATCCACATGATGATAGGGCAGGAGGCAGGGGGATGTTCTCCGATCTTCTGATGAAGTCTCATTCTTTGGAGTGTACAGTGGGCCTGAGGTGCACTCCAGAAAAAAGTATGACTTACAAATCTTTCTACCTCTTCTCCAAGGTAAAGTTTTCACCCTATCAAAAGCATGCTGGACAGAGACCACCCTGTTTCAGGTATGAGTACAGAGGAAGTAATAAGATCCAGCAGACATTAGCAAAGGGGCTTGGGACCAAATGGAAAAAGAGTTATTGAAAAATAATAAGCAGGGTGTTGACATGGAAATACAGTATTTCAGCAAATCTGAGATGATACATTTTGTAAATGGCCACTTAACAAAAGAGTATGCCAAATACGTGTTAACCATGTGCCAAGGCAGCCAACTCAAACCTTCAAAGTGCAATGTACTTATGATGCAATAAATTATTCACTTAAGTAGCAAAAGTAAATATGATAAGCTTTCCCAGCACTATGCTTTTAGAATAACAAATGAGATGTATGTTGAAGATTAGCAAATGCTTTAAGGTTGCTCTCTTTTGTTAAGACAGTTTCTATTCTTTTCCCATACATACATATAGCATCAGGTTGCAGATTTTGAAGGAATATGCTAGCTAATATTTTAAAAATCCCTTAAAATATTTAATGCTGTCATTTAAACTTACCAATATAATGCTGTTGGCTTTTCCTATTGAAGATTCACAAGATTCTTAGCCCTTCTATCTTTACCAGGCAATGTGTTTATACATACCGATGTGCATTTGATGGGTATAACAGCATTTGGGAAAGAATGCTCTTGACCTCTTGCTGTAGTAATGCCATGAAGTCATAAAGTAGAAGACATTTTAGGTCTCAGAGGTTTTGCTAATTTTATATTTTATTTTTGAATAAAGTATTTAGGAAAGAAAGTTGTTCTGCCACTACTCATTTTCCTATGAACCTAATGATACAAATATGTTGTGTGTATAATTTTCTTTCATCCTTGGAAATGCAGCTGTGGCAGATTATATATTCCCCAAATGGCTGCTGCAATATTTCCCATCCCTTATACTCTTCTAAAGCTGTGGCATCTATGTCTCCTCCAATGAATGCCTCTATCAGTTTGTAGGCTGTATCATAGCAAGGTCTTGTGTTTGAACTTGACAACTTGGGACACTTGCTCTGGGAATCCACCTGCCATGCTCTGAGGAAGCTCAAATAAGCCCACTTGCAGAGACCATGTAGAAAAGTGATGGAATGGGTCCTCTTGTGGAAAGTCTGCCAACAGCAGCCAGCCAACAGCAAGTGCTGATTGCCACACATGGAGCGAAGGCATCGTCGACCTTGGGTCTTCCTAGCTGAGGTCGCAGACATCATGGAGCAGAGCTGAACCATCCCTACTCCCCACTCCATCCTCCAAGCTCCTGACCACAGAAACCATGAGCATAATGAAAAGGTTGTTTACTCTTCTAAGTATGGGGTGGTTTGTTTTGCAGCAATAACCAAACCAGTGTCCTAAATAAAATATTGAGGTTTATCAGAAAACTGGGAGCAGGTGTTACACATAAAACACTTTCCCTGTAAAACCAATAAGAATTACACAGATTGTAGCTGGAAGTTTGCAGAAAGTGATACAAAATTACCCTGAAGTCAAATTTACCTCCTCCTGTGGAGTCTTAGGGAAGCTCTGTGTGGAGGCCAGGGTTTTGAACCTCTTATTAGTTGGTGCATTTGGGTCCATATTTAAACTCTCAGGGCCTCAGTTTCCCTTTGTGCA
This sequence comes from Propithecus coquereli, assembly GCF_000956105.1. Lineage (NCBI taxonomy): Eukaryota > Metazoa > Chordata > Mammalia > Primates > Indriidae > Propithecus > Propithecus coquereli. The sequence goes on along the minus strand of NW_012150385.1, from coordinate 759,889 downwards.
AAATTTGACAGTGTGCCTTGTCTCATGCAGGGTCTGGACCCCAAAGGCTTGGCATCGCTCCTTCTCTTCTCCTTCAGTGCTGCTCAACTGGAAGATTTGCAATTCTGATTTCATCGAGAAAGTTGGGCTGGGCCATGCCACATGGAGTCTGGGATAATGTATATTCTAGTCACTATCTACAAGATGACCTCCCTTTTAACACTGGAGCTTTATAGTCTAATCAGATACTATGAAAATATTGTATACAGTTGGGGCTACCCTATGACACAGTGGTAACACTAAGTTTACCTGAATTATAAACATTAAAAATAAATACAATGCATGGGCAAGGTTCTTGAGCTATCTGTGTGTGTATGTGCATGTGTGTGTCTGCATGCAAAGGCACGCTCCTGTGTATGCCACGTAAATACCCGCTCCCTGAGGATCGTCTGTTATAGGAGAGTGAGGAAGGCAAAGGGCGGGGAACACACCCAGACTCGTCTATCTGAGAGGTGTTGTGGGTCCATCAAACTCCTCTCTGCTCTTTGATTGTGTGGCTGCCCCATTTGGAAACCTCAATATTCTTGCCACCCTCTTCTCCACTGCAAGGAACAAGCAAAATCTCCAGGAGAAAAGTTCCTTTCTGGTTGGGGAATGAATCAGTGACAGGGCACTCTGAACTCTGCTCTTCCCTGTGTCCCACCCCTTCCAGACAAAGTCCTCCTGGAGAGTCCCCTTGTATCAGGTACACAGGCCGGAACAGGCCATCTCTGTCCTGTTTCTCTTACCACCTCCTGCATGCTGGGCATTGATCACTGCTGTACAAGGGCCTGGCTGCCTTCCAGCCCCTTTCATAATAGAAACATTCAATGAGAACAGACCTCACTGACAGTGACGGCTGGACACGAGGCGGGATGCCCTGGGCCCTCACTCTTCAGAGGAGATGCAGTAAGGCCGCGGAGCTCTGGCAGACACCCCACCTAGCCAGTCCAGGTCCTTCTCATGCACCCTGATTAAAGGTGCATCCTTGTGACCTGATCATGGTCAGGTTCATCTGAGGGTTCCGCTCAGTCAGACCCACAGGCTTAACACAGACTTTTCCACTTTTCCAGCATGAAACAAGACAATGAACCCAAGATCACAGCTCCCTCCAACCCTTTTGGCTGTTATAGGAGCCGAAGCCTGCCCCCAATGGAGCCTGCAAATCTGACTCTTCCCATACAAGCACGGGAGGTTTTGCAGCGGCCATAACTGGAGGAAAATGAGTGCATCTGTTTCCCTCTGTATTATCTGACAGTAGTTTTCTTGTTGCTTCAATTAAGGAAGTACTAATCTTGGAAGATGTCCTGGTCATTTTTTATATGAGTTTGATATTTGAAATGCAAAAAAAAAAAAAAAAATAGAATAAGGTGCAGAGGAAGACGTAAGAGAGAAAAAAATAAAAGATTGTTCCAGAAAGAAGAGAAGGTCACTGCGGCTATTTGCACTGTGTAAAATATTCCATTAGCTTTATTATGTGGAGGACATTAGCTTTATGCACGGCGGGAAGGAACATTTTAATACGGAACATCTTTTTCCAGCTTCAAAAGATGAGAGTAAAATATAAAGGTAATGAAACTGCTGTTGGGATGATGTCTTTTTCTCCTCAGGGGCTTTGTGGGTTGGCAGAATAAAAGGCTACTAGGAACATAATTTGCCCGGTCAGAAATGACCCTGGCAAGAGAAGAAGAGACGGGCTGAGCCCTGCAGTTCCCAGGAGGCCTGGTGCTGTCTCCCAGACACGTTCCAGGACTGCCCTCCCAGGGCCTCTCTCAGCTCTCCCTGGGCAATCTGTGGTCAGCAGATGAGCTGGGGGGCCCAGCTGAGCCCCCCCTGTTGAGAAGCTTCCTCTTTGTAAATCTCAGAGGGCAAAATAAACTGCCCGGCTTTGCTGGGCCAGACCAGGGGCCTCTGACTCTCTCTGGTTCTCTGAAGGTAAATGGGGCCTGGGCCTGGGGGCCTTTCCAAGGAGGGGGGTAGTTATTACAAAGCTGGGTCCCTACGAGCACCATGTAGTGTCTCTAAGCTCATTCAGTGCCCCATCTCCCAGATGTTGGTGCTGCTGCACTTCCAAAGGACGCAAACAGGACTGAGGACTGCAGCACTGCTCATTCTCCACCCTCCAGGATTGGGTCACAGGCGCTGCCTGCGTGGCGGGAGCTGGCGGGGGGTCCCTGCCTCACCTCCAGCAGGGGCAAGATGGGACCTTCGCTCCCAGCACTGGGCAAAGAGGTTCTTCCAGGCTCCAGGAAGATAAGCACAGGGCTAGGTCCCTCCTTCCCACCAGCTTTGTGAGGAAGGAGGACAGTCACCGCAGCCACGACAGGAGGCGGTGGGGAGAGAAGCAGGTGTCCCGATGCCAACAGAGGCTCAGTAAGCGAGTCTGGGAGATAAGGAAGAGGAAGGATGGAGGCAGAGCAGGAGCAGCACAGAGGTTGAGAGGGAGGGGTGGTGGGGAGCCCCTTGGGAGCCATGCACAGGGGTGCGGGCTTGTGCTGCAGGAGGGCCACAGCAGGTGGGTGCCCCCACCTCCTCTCTGCCCACTTGTCACATTGGCTGTGATTTATGTGTATATCCTGTAAACCGCATGCACATGGTGCGGCCAGCAGCTGGATGCTGGGAGAGAAGAGCCGCCCTGGTGCCCTGATGGGTGAGGGGAGGCCTGAGGGGGCAGGGGGAAGTGGAAGGGGCAGTCACCTCCAGAAACCACCTTCTTGGCCCACACCCTGAGGGTCAGCAGCCCCTGGGGCTCTGCTCACTGGCCTGCTATGTCAGCTCCTACCAGGGTAGGGCCTTCGTCCCATCCTAAGCTGTGTCCCCAACACCTGGCATCCTGTGCAGTTCCTGAAGGAGTCAGTTAGGATTCCGGAAATGCCCACTTCACAGGGGAGCAGCAGGAGAAAACAGTGGCAGACCAGCAGCCACAGAAGCATTTTGTCTCCTCTGGGCTCCAGCTTGTTGCTGTTGGGGTTTGAGGCAGCAAGGCCCACCCGGCTGCCCTCACCCGCCTGCAAGCTGCTCTCTGTGGCTCTGCTCTGCAGGGAGCCCTCCTCACCCTTCTTCCCAAAGGCTGCTGCTGGTACCCACAAATCAACTGCAGCATCTTCTCCTCCTGAACCCAGAAAACCCAGCAGGCAGGCCCCTTGCCGAGGGAGGGCAGGATGAGGGGTGGGCTGGCTGGCTTCATGCCTGCAATGTGACCTCAGGCTTGTCCAAAGGGGGAGCTTGGGTTTCCTTGTGTTAAAATCCCTGAGGGTGGAGGTAGGAGGACGCAGGAGGAGGTGTACCCCAGCGGAGGTCCATGCAGACACTAAGGGCTGCAGGACCAAGATGGTAGGATGCAGGTGCCAGCTGGTGGACAAGCCTGTGGCATGGCCTCGCAGGGCCCTTGCCTTCCTAGTGCCATTGATCTGGTCTCAGAACAGTGTTTTTAAATGTATAAAATAAAACCCATAGGCTTAAAATAGGAACCAAATATACCGAAATAGAGCTCTGAAAATATTAATGCCAAAATTGAGATAAATAAATATATGAGCTACTATATTAAGGCACTAAATAATAACACTTGGGTTTGCATTTTCAAAGTAGTGCTGAACATAAACAATATTTTAGGATACCTTTGACAGCTGTCATGTGATGTGTCCTCCTGGTGACAACATCACAACAAACTCTGGTCTGTTGTCTACATTCAGAATAGGAGGCAGTGCTACGTGTCAGTTAGATATTGATGAAAACAATGATGTAACTCATTTCCCATCCAAGCCTGTAGATGTCCTAAATCATCTTCATGGGCTTCTTAGGGGTCCGAGGACCTTCCTCTAGAGACAGGGGAGGAGGGGAGGGGAGAGGAGGGGAGAGGAGGGAGCTCAAATTCTCTGAGCTGCAGAAGGATCTTCAAGACTTTGGGGAGCAGCGTGCTGAGAGGAGGGGGTGAAAGATACAAGACTCTGCCTGTTTCAGGGGCAGCAGTGTGGGGACAGGCTGAGCACCTGTGTCCCCTCTGCAAACGTGCCTGTGAGGAAAGGCCACCTGGAAGGAACTGGGGTGGCTCTGGACCTGGAAGGAAGCCCACTTAGCCCCACGTCCATGGGTGCAGCAGGGGGTCCTCGTGCTCCCACGCCCCCAGAGGTGCCAGGCGATTAGCAAGGAGCAGCCTCTCATGCTGGGTTAGGAGCCTGGTCTGGAAAGCAGTAGAAGGTGTAGAGAGAACAGTGAGAAGGCAGAGCCTGGGCTGAATCCAGGTCTCCCCATCACCCGTTAGGTGATGGAGTCGCATTAGGGATTTCAAGTGGGTAGTGGGCATCTCGGACTCCCGGAGTCCCTGTCTTCTGCAAGGCTGCAGTAGCGCCCCTCCCCGGGATCATTCCAGACAGTGTTAGAGTGTCAGGAGCTTTGAGAGAGCATCACACAGGAGAGGCAGGCCATTAGGGTAGACAAAAAGCTGTGTGGACCAATTACATGGGTGTCCACATATTAGCAAGAAAACTGCCCGACACACTGAAGATATTATATTAACATCTGTAAGACTTTTGATACACGGTACAAATTGGTTCTTAATTCCAACGATTAGCTTTCGCTTACTAAAGCAGGCCACTGAAAGAATACCTTTGAAACATAAACTAGTCAACTGCAAGGTAACGGAAGTGCTTGAATGCAAAGATCTGAATTAAAAATATTTAAATATTTGACAACTCAGATTTTATGAACTTTTCCCCACACCTCGTCCAAACTACAAGATATTGTTAAGTTCCGTTCATTTGATCCCCCAACTCCCCAACTACAATAATTTATTCATAACAAATACTCTAAACATACTCTGAGTATTTAAGTAGCCGGAGCAGGGCTGCACCTTGACAGTGATTTATTGATGACTAGTACTTTAATTGTATTTGTGTTGTGTTTACACCCAGACAGCTTCCACAAAGGATCTGAGGGGAGGCTTAGCTCGTTCCTCCCACGTAAGTGACTCTTTCTTTTCTTTCCTTTTTTTTGGATTACATTTTCCTAGTACCAGTTTCTAAGGTCCAGGTGAATAGATGGCTTTGATCATTCCAGAATTTTAAATTAGCAACTATAGATTGGTTCCCCTCAGATTTTCTTTTTTCACTCAAGAGTAGAACGTTTTGGGAAAGTGCTCTGACACATCAGGGCCCCCGGATCATTCCCTGTCTCCTCTACTCCATACACCAAACACAGACAAAAAGCGCACTTGCCATATTCCCTTACCAAGCCATGAATTACAGGAACACTAAGACGTCTAACAATGCATGCCAAGGCCTGAGAGCGACGCACACCCACTGACCTCAGCGCTGGCTCGTTGGCCCTGGCAGTCAGCCCTCTCCCCTTCCCGGCCCAGGGGGCAGCGTGACCTCTCCATTCGAGCTCCCCCAAGCCCTGCGTTCCCATCCTCTCCTCTCCTAAGAGGCCAAGAATTCAGGCTGCAAATCTTATTTTCCATCATTCACACCCTGTCCTTGGGGGGTCTAGGTGTAAACTGGAAATGTCCCCTGGAGTGCCCTCACTGTAACCACACAGGAGCCATCTGTACATGGGCTGCAGGGGTGCAGTCATCAGTCTAGAGGGGCTCTGGGAAGACGCCACAGGGGGTGGCTCTGTGTGGGTGAGCAGGAGGGCGAGTGCAGGGGGAGAACCTGTGGATGGAGGCTCTGAGGCAGGCGGGAGGGCTCTGGGAGCAGCGATGATGGGATGGCGATGGCACATGCTGCGTGGGGTGCAGGGGGTGGGCTAGGCCTGGCAGGCAGGCCAAGGGAAGTCATGGCCCAGGCAGGGCGACGCTGGGGGCTGTGGCAGGTCTGTGCCTCAGGGATGGCAAGAAGATGGCACTGGGCTGGGGGATGCGGCTCTGTGCAGAGAGACCGGTGAGGACACGGAGAGGCCGTGTTGGTGCACGGTGGCACCTCCCTCCGATTTGCGGGTATGTTCACTTGCTCTCCTCCAGCGCGCACAGCAGCTGTCAGCTTTGTCACATCTTGTCTGACCTTGGAGGCCCAGAAAGGGTGGGTAACTTGACCAGTGTTACACAGCTGGGATTGGATGTCACCAGGATGGTCTCCAAAATCCCAATCCCAGGCAACCAGACCCTTTAGCAGAGTAACAGGGAGCTTTGGTGTCCTCTGGTTTGCTTTGCAGACATTCAGTTTAGCCAAGTGTTGAGAGTGTCTGCCCTGAACCAGGTCTCAGCCTGCCTTTGCGTCCTGCTTTCACCCCTTTATGGCTGTGGGGTCGTCTCCCTGGGACTCAGTTTCCTTGTCTAGAAAGCCTTCTTCCCCAACTCATCCCACGATTGAGGAGGGACACCTGTGACAAAGCTTGTGAAACACTCAACACGGTGCCTGGCACCAGGACGTGCTCAGGAGACATGGGCTATGGCAAAGGTGGACACATGGGGATGTGTCCCATTGCTAGGGTGGATGCCCTCGGGTGTCAAATCTCTGCCCCTGAGGGGCCAGCAGAGCTGTGTCTGGGTCCAGGAGCCTCCCCAGACCCTAAATTCTCGACTCTAACAATCACCTGTTCATGGACCACCAAGAGCTGGAGCCCAACATACATGCACTTTGATGGTGAAGAACGATTATAACTCTTTGCTGGGAGTGAGGGGGACTATTTCTGAGTTAAGATATATTTAGAAACTTATCTAAGGTTGCCTCTGCTTTCTCTAAGCCTTTTCCCCTAGCTTTTGAATTCTGTTAAGTTACTGGGAAATAAAATTAATCCTTTTGCAGGTTAATGAAAGGTTGTGCCAAGATCTGTTTTAAGTCCTGCTGCCAAAGCCATTCTTTAGTTTTATGGCTTGGGACGCCAGGTATCATGCATAATGGTGCATGCTTCTTTCCTCTCCTGCTCTGAGACAAGGGCACCAGGGTGCTTATGTTAGCAGGGCCCGTCACAATATTCCAGTTAGACATAGGAGCTGGAGGCACCTGATTTCTATTCCAGCACCAAAGGGTTAAGTCCCGTCCAAAAATTACAGACATCACCCCGCCATCCCCTTCAACTAGGACCAGACTGCTCCTAGCTAACGAAAACTATTCTTTGGAGAAAGGACCACTCTCAGGTGAAATATACAGAGTCACTTTGTGGCCTCCATGCTCCTAAGTGGTGAGGAAGATTAATGAAGAGTTTTCAGAAAGAATTGGCCTTTTCGCCAAAGGCTCTTATGCAAAGAATGAGGATGAATTATCTGCATTTAACCAAGCATGCACTCACAGAAGTTGACAGACAAATTAATGCCATTTCATCCACAGGAATTCACTGGGGCAGTATTTTTCTTGCTATTGCCAATAGGTGGTTATGTCATCGTTAGCACAGTTATACAATGGAATTGGATAAATCGAGAACATTCTCATTAAGATGTGCAATTACAAGGCAGCAGTGCGGGCTTTGTGTGCTCTCTATATTTTATTTCGGAACACCCCAATTACAGGGTTGTACCATTCTTAGGAATCTATGTCTGATACGGACAGCAGGAGAGGTCTGGCCCGATTCCCTGTAATCCCAAAGACATTCCCCACCCGTGTGTGAGACTGGTGCTAGGGGATGAAACAGAAGAAAGGAGCAGGGATTTCCCTTGAGGGGGCTGCCCGTGTGAGGCCGGGGGTCCTACATCTCAGAGGAAGGGCCTGATGGAGGGCAGCCAGCACCGACTGCTATGGAGCAAGGGGTAGCTTGCAGAGTGGGCGGGCCCCCAGCAGGGGCAGAGGAAGGACTCCTGGGTAGGTGGCATGGGGGTGAGGCCATGGGAGGTGGGGGTGGCAAGGGCACACTAGGGCACAGATGGCAGAGAAGTTTGGGGGCAGTGTAGCCACACCCAACCCTGCAAGCAAGTCAGCCCAACTGTGGGCAGGAGGGGCTGCTAGAAGCAGAGCCCTGAGTGCAATCTCGAGGGCCCTCAGCCTCCAGCAAAGGTGCTCTGAGTCAGCTCTGCAGCCCAGCGGGTGTGGGGCCAATCTTCAGTGGGTGCTGCTCCAGTCTGTGTGGTAGGGTTGGAGAGAAGAGCAGTGACAGTAGCCACTGGGGAGAGAGGATGTTTGGGATTCACATCCTAGAGAATGTGGCGGGGATGGGGGAGGGAGCCCTGGACATCAGGGCAGCAGTCTTGAGCCTTGCATGTGGGCAGACGCTAGTTCCAGCCACAGAAATAAAGGCAACACTCCGAGACAGCTCCTAATATCCTGCACATAACAAGGCTCGGGTACGGGGCAGATTTTGGAGAATCCTCCAGGAATCGTGCTGGGAGCCCACCCATGACAGAAAATGCCCCTCTGACTAAGGACACGAGATGCACGAGATGCCAGTCCACCCCATTTCCTGTAACTGCAGCCAGGCAAAGGACCCTCAAGGAAGACACAAACCTTCTCTAGAAGGCAAAGGTGACTAAAGTGGCTTCATCCTATGGACACATCTCCCCCTCCCTGGGAAGCCACAAGCACCAGGCAAAGAGCACCTACATGCACCCAAGCAGGCACACAGCGCCTCCCAGGTGGGAGGTCAGTGGTTTCATGAAGCGCTCGGCCTCCTTCCGGAGTCGGCTCATCAGCACACCAGCTGATTTGGGGAAATTCTCTTTCTCATGATTCCACATTCATGCATAATAAATCGTGCCCTGCTGTGAGTGTTACTTGCAGGATACCTTTCCAATTACCTGAAAACTAACTTAAGGACCAGAGCAATCAGGCGATGCATAAATCTGAGCTGCTTCTGGGGGTGGTGTGCGTGACTCAGGACCCCTGCTGTGGAACCAGAGGTGGGGATGTCACATTCGGTCTGGCTGATCAGCGCTTGCGCCCTTGCATGCAGAGCTACCTGCACAACCATGCTCCCAAGTGCCCATGGCGGGCTGATCCCGGATCCTAACGTGGCCACAGGTAGCTCTGGAATGAAGATTTGTCACTTACAGGATCCATCTTGGTTTTCAAACTCTGTATGACATTTCCAAATATAAAATGCAAAGCACTTTATACACCTATAATGACCAGGCCAGAATTACTCAAAACTATCACAGAAATACAGAGAATTATTTTAAAACTGAGCTTAGGGATAGGATCTCAAGACACCCCATCTCCCCACTCACCAGGTCAGTCTAAGGTCAGCTGGGAAAGAACTGTGATTCCCACATTTTCACTGGCATTTAGGACCCCTGGGATGACCACCAAGTATTGTCTGTCTGTTCTTGGTGTTTTTGGTTCCCATAAACCATCCCAGGATGACCTGGAAGCTCCTGTGGCTTTGTTGATGACCAAGAAGAGACTGCCAGAGGCCCCACGTGGTGGTGTGCACTGTGGTGGGTGTGGGAGGGGGTGGGGGCCTTGTGGGTGGCAGAAGCCTGGGGGGGGTAATGGCAGAATGTGGGTGATGAGAAAGCTCTAGGGTTTGGGCTTGTCTGAAAATTGCAAAATCAGTTTGGGTGGAGCGGGTGCCTGCGGAGTGATACGGTCCATGTGGAGGCTGGGTCTTGCAGTGAACTGAGATATGAAAGGTCAAGTGGTCTCAAACCATGGAGCTTTCTGGAGAACCACAGCTGTGCTGGATTTGGGGATGTGGAGGGTACACCGGAGGTCAATAGTCCCATGAACAGCTGAGTTCTGCTGTTCAGAAACTCACTCTCTCGATGTGCTATACCCCGGTGCAGGGCCAGCTCTAAAGACACCTCTCTCTGCCTGCACATCGTGATTTTGCCAAGTCCCCTGAGCAATCTGCAGTCACGTTGCTTCCTCATTCATCTCTGGATTACTTGTAAGGCATCCATTCCTGCAGCTTCTTCTGCAAGCTGCCAGCTGAGTCCGGGACTCACTACACTGTGCCCTGAAAATATCTGGACATTGCCACGATGCAAAGCTTAGACAGATGAAGATATAGACCAATGCAAACAATCTCGCAGCTGTGCATCAAAGACCCTTTAGTTCTTTATACACAGTCTGGACGGCTTAAAAATAAAGAGTGCCCAGTCTAAAAGGAAAGAAGAAAAAAAATGAAAGCAAGAAGCATTAACACATACACTGACCATGTCAAAGAGCGTGCTCAAGGTAATTTTTTCAGCTCTCAATTCAGTGCTCGCTATGTTCTGCATCTGGGATTCATATAACTTTCAAAGTGCCAAAAAATGCTAAAGTTAACCAAGAAGGCAAGAAAAGAGGGATGCTGCCAAGAACAGCCACCTCCAGAGTAGTGAGGTCTGTGGGTCCTGTCCTCTTGCCGTGCCAATTCTTGCCGCAGAGGTGGGGGTGGTAATGTTACCAGCACCTTTAAAGTGCACACGTGCAGATGCCTGATGGGTCAGGGAGCCCAAGGGGTCTTGGACAGTGAGACAGACATGGCTGCCTTCCATCAACGCCAAGATCAAAACATCAGAGATGCACCTAAAATAGCCGGAGAGTCCCCTGAGAATCTATAATGTGCTGATGAAACAATGACTCACCCATCCACCACCACCCTTCTTGCTCCAACATTTGTGTGAGCCGAGACACAGGAAACCACTGTTCTCCAAGTAAAGCAGGACTCTATGCTATTTTTCTGAACATTACCTCGTCTCAGCTTTAATTCAAAGATGTAGGGGGTGGCAGAGAGAGTGGGGCATATATTACCAATATCACTCACGCTGTACCCCCACCTACACCCCTCTCAGCCCCATCTTTCCTGACAGTCATCTGGAGGTCTGGGAGGCACTTACTGCCTTATGCATGGTTTCTATCACTTTTTAATTATTGTCTCATCCTTGGGGTGAGAAATATACTATAGGAAACATGATATTAATATAGGAAATATAGGAAATATAATTTCTATTTCCTATATTTTCCTTCCAATTACCCAATTACCTTGTCATGTGCATCTGTTTCATCTTCCTATGTACATAAGATCCACTGTGTGTGTAGAAGGGGTGTCCTGTAGCTTCAGCACCTAGCAAAGTGCTTTCCTTTGAAGTGGATCAGTTGGTGGGTGATGAACTGCCACTCTCAAGATTTTATTTAGAAGATTATGTGGCCAGATTTTTAAATAGCTTATGCATTATTTGTGGTGGGCTTATATTCTAGAAAATAGTCATAGACCTTATCTTTATAATTAAAATGTCTTTTACTAGGTATGTACCTGGAAGGAAACACTAAAATTCAATAACTGAGTCTAGAGGGTTTAGCTGTGCAGGATGATTGAAAGTGCTGATATCCTACTCCATAAAAGGAACTCATCCTGGAAAACTGTCTAAAATAGACTTCTGTATAAACCTATAGTTGAAATATACTTAAAGTGAATTTGTAGGGCATATGTTAATGCACTAACATTGCATTCAGGTGTTGGGATGCAAATAACTGCCTTTGATTTACCCACTGTAAATATTTGGATTTTTAAAAAATCATTAGATTTTCTTCAAATGGGGCACACCTGAAAAGCTCTATAAACCGGGCAGAAGGTAATGAGTATTAATAGAAGGTTCTCCAAGTGTGGCCAATCCCAGACTCCAGTGTGCCAAGGAGAGAGCAGGGTGGCTTCCACGTCCCTGAGGTTTCCCTGTCCCTGTGGGCCTTCCCCGAGGCTGGTGGACATGGCCACAGCGACTCCCCTCTCCTGAGGAGGGACAGTGACAGGCGAGCAGCAGGACAAAGGGACATCAGTCATCAGCCAAGACTATTCCAGCCTCAGTGTACACTGCAGTGGCCCCAGGTGAACCCAGGAATTGAGGACTGAGCCCTGGGCCAGAAGCACAGTGCCTTGTGGCAGCTCAGCTGGGCTCTCTTCAGCCAAGACGAGAGGACGTTTCCAAAGGGAATGTCCACCAGGCAATCGATGGCAAACAAGCCCAAACAAATAGAAGTACGTTCGCAGGACATGTGACTCTTGCAAATCCCATATTTTAAACTCCCTGTTGACAGCTCTCCCTCAACCGCCCCAAGGAACTTCAGAATGAAGAAGAACCACAGAAGCTCCCTCCCAGACCGCCTTCTTGTCCTGCCCACCCCTATCTGCTTTCCGGGTCAGAATCCAGAATCCAGAATCCAGAATCCTGGCCCCCCTGTCTGACAAGCACGAGTGTGCACCTGTCATCCCCTGCCCCTCTACGTCCCTCATATGTCCCCTGGAGTGGGGTTCCTAGAACGACCTGGGGGTGTGTGTCACTCTCCAGCATAGAGCCTAAACTCTCCGTCACTTTTCCATGACACCCTTACTGTACAGATTACATGGGCTACGGTATGTTCCCTAAACCCATCCGAATTAGCATCCAAGTAGACATTTTTAATTCACTTCAGATTTGTTCTCTTTTTACTTATAAACCATTCACTAATTTTTAATAACTTTAATATTCAATAATATACTAAGGTTTTACCTTAAAATGGAATGCATGCTTTTGATATTAAAATGTAACACAAGGTCAACAGAATCTACTACTTTGTGACAAAAATGCACCCTGGGGTAATTATCTGCTACATATAATATCTATTAGGTTCAGTGAAATAAAGTTTCCTGGAGACAACCATTCCTGAGCTATCACTCATAGCAAGATGGGTCAGTCCCCGGACCATTCCCAGCTCAGAAGGCAGGGACGTCCCACTGACCACAGCGTCAGTCTCATCCCTGATGCAAGGCACGTGGAGCCCTGAGATTGGCTCAAGACTGTCTGAGGCTGTGCCCGAGACACCTACTTTGGTGCCTCCATGATCAACCAGGGCATTCCTGGCTGAGTGTGCATCCCAGGCTGTGGCCAGGCTGGACTTGCATTCACAGGAATGGCCACAGAGAGTGGCTAGAAGCCAAGGGCCACTGCACAAAACCAGGAGCTCCTGGCACTGCACCTCCATGGTGCTGCAGGACCTGTACTGAGGGCCTCAATCTTGAAAGAGACACAAATGAAACAAGTCAACTATTTTGCTTTGGAGGTGTGCTATATTCTAAAAGCTTCGGTTGCGTCATTTAAAGTAAAATGATCACACACTGGAAATGTAATTAGAGGTGAGTCAAAGTCCAGAGGGGAGAATGTACAGTTTAATTCATTGTGACTTCAATCCTAGATTCCAAATATTGCAGACACTGCACGGACTCTGTCCTTGGGCAAGCAACATGAGTGTTTTCTCTGCTATGGACAAATAATCACAAAATCAAGATACTAATTACTGAGACAACGCATCACCTATAACTGAAAAAATGACCCATCCAATACACTGCAGGGAACAAAGCGGACATGACGTATTTGTTCATTTATACACCAAAACAAGTTGAAATCAGTAACTAACTGCAGCATGGATTCTAGAGGAAAAAAACAGATAAGAACTCTGATTTGTCTTGGCTACACCGGATCATTAATATTTATACGGAATTGTTTAAACCCAGAAGTTGCAAAACAGCTCTCAGACGCTACAATCAGCATATTAAGTGTGCATATGGAGACAGAGATAGCGGTGGAGGAGAGTGCGGGAGGAGGGAGAGGAGGAAAGGTGCCTCGTGAGTATGGCTGAGCTGCCAGTTCACACTTCCCTGGTACAAGGTAAAATATATCCAGGCGGTACACTGGGGCCATCCCTCCAGCTACAGTTTTCAATCCATGTGTCTGCAAAGCCAACGCTACTCTTGTGTCTGGCTGGGTTCTTGCAGCCCTCCCTGAAACCTTAATTTACATGTCACTCACCTGGGCAGGCCCAGTGGGCTTGTCCCAAGTCTTCCCCATCCATCCATCCCTTGGTAGCATTTTCCTTCCTGTGTGACGTCCTTTTCTAGGACTTTCTCCTGGACCTCAACACAGGTTTCATACCCTTACCCAGATGACCTCCAGCAACCTGCCTGTTACCTTGGATGAGCTGTAACTCTCAAGGGAAAGGTTAGATCTTGTGCTAATTCTGAATCTGCCAGTGCCTAACAGATGTATTCATTGGATGGGATTCGATTTACTATAAATCTGGGGACATTCAAAATAACAAACTCGAGGACAAAGGAGGGAGATGGCGGAGTGCGTGGAACATTGTCTCCACCACCTGTTGATGATTAGGAACATCGTCTAACGTGCAGACTACACGGGCTCCGGTTTTACATAATGTGCATGTTCTAAGCACATGATTTTGAAAAAACATAATGATAATTTCAAGTCTGTCTCTGTGACAAGGTTTAGAAAGGAGAACATGAAAATGCTGGTTTGTTTGGTGAGGTACATGGTAGAAAGATGGACAGGTGACACCTTCTGAAAACACCCAGAGCATTTTGCTGTAGACGTTTTGCGAAAGTCGCAGTTCAATTATCATTTCAGGCAGAGGTTTCCTGTAACTACACTCTGGATTGAGGGTGTTGGAGGGTGAACCATCTTGGGTCTTCCTGCAGGTATTCTTCCCCCAGCTCTCTCCAGTGAGCTCAAGAGTGCGCAGCAGATGTCCACATTGCCTGAGGATGTGTCTGCTCATTTTCTGGTCTAAGGAGGACTCGATTTTAGAACATACTGTTTCCCTGCACTGCCTTCTGACTACTCTTCTTGATGTTCTGCTTTCAACATGATGCTCCTGGCTTAAAATGCTCTGCAGTGGACAGACATTAGTCCACACTCAGGGCTCTCTGGCCCTCCCTACTTGCCCAGGCCTATGTCCATCCCTCCCTCCTGCTGCACACAGTTTAAATCCTGTGATTTGCTTCCTCTCTAAGGCAGCATCCCACTCAGGGCAGCTCTATCTTCATTGTTTCCACCTGTGATGCAGGAATGAGCCAGGAAGGCGAGGGAATTCACATCTCCTGTGAGCAGCCCTCACCCAGGAGCGACAGCAACACCTCCCCGCTCCGTGGGAGAGCCTGGAGGCCTGATACCGAGTCTGCCTCCCAGAGGTCCCCAGTGGATTATGGAAAGTCACTCATGGCCGTGCAGAAAGCATGTGCCCAGAGTATTTGGTGCCACGATTTGATCTTAGCCATGGCCAACCCCTCCCAACTCTGGATACTCTTCGGTGTTACTGCATTTATTCATTTTATTATTTTTGGTCGTACTGCATTTATTTCATCTTTATGGAGTGACCAAGCAGAATATGGCTGTGCAGACCTTTGCATCAGACACAAATGCAACCAGCATTGACTCAGCACCTACAACGTGTCAGATTCCAGATTCTGTGCACAGTGGTTCTTTATAGCATTTTAATAGGGATTATTTCTTCCTCCGCATTTGAATGAGGCCCATATGGGCTTTGTCCCACCGTACACGCCTCGTCAGCCTCAGTGGTGTCGTACTGGTCACTCACGCAGTGCAAAAAGCCCATCTGAGTTGCAGTTGGCACCAGAAGAAATGGGAATGCAAGTAATAGATAATCTAAATCCCTCAACCAAGCATTCATGTTTCTAATTAAAAAATTAGAAATGTGAATGTTATAAAATTTGTTATAAAAGAAATATATTCTCTGTATAAACAATTAAGGAAACAGAGAAGTGTAGGTTTTGGCTTCTGGTATTGTCAGACTTACAACCGTTCTGTAGAAGACAGCTAGAAAACCTTAAAGAAATGTTAGAGAATATTTTAACAAGCATCAAAGACATAGGGAGATGAAGGATTATCAGGCCAAGACCAGGAAGAGGATAAGATTCCAGAAGGATGAATGAACCACATAGTGCCACATTTGCCCTGATGTTTCCTGATCCAGAAGAGGTGCCTGAGAGGGTGGGTTTGTGATTATGGGGGCGGTGGGAATCCAATCTGGGGCTCAGAGCACATCAAAGAGGGAAATCCTGGTAAACCAGCGCTTGCCACAGTGTGGAACATTAAAGAGGTAAACCATCGGAGAAAAAGTGAAACAGAAGTATACCAGCCCTCTCATGGATTATAGCCCAGCTTTGCATTAATTTAAAACTTGAGTGTAAACTAAGGTGATCCTGAAATTTTTGTGTCCCATGTCCTGGAAAAAGCAAAGAAAGAGCCCATTTGAAGGAAGATGGCATTATCTTAATTTTTAAAATATTACTATGAATACTACTTCAAAAATAATGACCAGCATACAATCAATAATATCTAAGAAAATATACCACGAGTGAGAACAAGGAGAAACAACAAAAAACCAGACTTACAGGGATCACAGATATTGTAATTGTTCCAGCAGAGACTATTGAACATCTCTGCTTACTGTGTTCAAGGAAATAAAACACAGCTTGAAAATCTTGGCAGGTAATTGGAACATATAAAAAGCATTACAGCAAATCTGACAAAGAAGAACATGGAACTGGTAAATGCACAAAAAACAACATTATCACTCAGTGAATGGGTTTGGCAGGGGTTGAGACACACCTAGAGAGGAAACTGTCAACCATAATTCTATACCTACTGAACACCCTGCAAGGATACAGCGATAAAAAGATATTTCCAATAACACAAAACAGAGAGAATTTACTACCAGCAGTTTTATCCTAAAGGAAATTCAAAAGGATAGTCTTTAAGCAGAAGGAGATTATTCAAGCTGGAAGGTCAAAGGTTCAGGAAGGAATAAGGACCAAAGTAAGTGGAGTATGTGGTTTATACAAATAAATACCAGCAATATAAAACAGTAACAACATTGTCTTTTGGGCGGTATCTATATCTGTTTGTCTGTCCATCTGCCTATCTACCCATCCATATCCAAAAAGGAAGATAAGAAAGGCCCAACTTCATATTTGGAAGAGATTAATAAACTTGATGATTTGGATGAAACTGACAAAATTCTAGAAAAACATAACTTGTCAAAACTGATATAAGAAGCAATAGAAAACCTAATTAGACTTATCAATATTAAAGAAATTAAATCATTAATTTAAAATTTTCCCATGAAGAAAGCTCCAGGCTCAAAGACCTCCCCCAGTGCTACCAAAGATTTAAAAAGGAGATAATTTGGGGTTTTAAATAGATGTTCAGATAACAGAATAAAAAGGGAACCCTTCACAAATAGCACTGATATCAAAACTTACTGAAGAAATTACCACAAAGGATAACATAGATCAATCTCTCTCATGAATTCAGATGCAAAAATCTCAAGCAAAACAGAGGTGCACAAATTTAGCAACATAGAAAAATTGTGACCACTTAGTGTTTATTCTATGAATGCAAGGTTGGCTTAACATTTTCCAAGCTGTCAATGCACCTGACCACATTAGTAGATTAAAGGAAAATACTCATGTAATTTTTTTTCATTTGCACAAAAAGCTTTTTATAAATCCAGCATCCACTCATGATTTAAAATAAGGCATTGAAAGATCCTAGTTGGTGCAATGTTGGGAATTTTCCCTTAGAGATAGGAGACAAGATAAGGATGCTGCAGTTCATACTCAGCATGGCTTCTGCAAGTGCAGTACAGATAAAGACCTGAAGGTTTAGGGAAGCAAACTTCAGTAGTAAAAGAATGAAGATGTGCAAGGAAGTGAGTCCTGTGGAGGCCATGGCTGAGGTGGTGGCAGAGGTGACAGGGGTTACAATGAGGGGAAGGACAGCAAGAAGGAGCTCGTCCTTCTGCCCTGGGGACCCAGGGTGTTCTTGACCTGGGTGATGGTTACGTGGATGCTTGCTTTAAAATAATTTGCTAAATTAATATTATGTTTATGTACTGTTCTGAGTGTTATTTTCAAACTAGGAAAGGTCTAGTCCACATTAAAATAAGCAAATAAACACAGAGACACATGCAGAAAGGAGGAGAAAACCACCCCTTGCCTCTAGCTGGGGTGATTTTCTTCCAGCCCCTTTTCCTTTCTTCACACATTCAAGAACATAAAATAACATACCTCATATCTGGAAAGGTCAACATATTTAAAATGAAGACACATAAAAGAAATCATATGACTAATTCTTCCAACAAATACATACTGTAGTATAATTTTTGAAGCAACAAAACTGACCCTTTGTTGGAAGCACAAATGGGGAATAAGTGATGAATAATTAATACAAAATAATGTTTCCCTGGGAAAAGTAGCAAACCCAAACCAAACAGTAAACTGAAAAGAAAATGTGACCACGGATGAGATGGTGTAGAATCTCTAGGAGCCAAACGTGAGCACTCAGAGGACATCCCTCAGTGCCTCTGGGTTTCCTTGTGACTTCACCCACTGTGGGCCCCAGTCCTGCAGGGCAGCTAACCCACTGCGTGTTCCTGGATAAGCTAAACAACCTTGCTGGCCTGAGGATGAAATAAAATCTACTTTAAACTTGTTCTGAAACAGTGGCCCTGGGTGTATCTGAAGGATTTAAAAACAGCACAGACCCTGATTTGTACAGACCTGGATTGTAATTTGTAAAATTTATCATGCGTAAAACGGTGATAATACCAGTACCAATTTCACGGGGCTGCTGTAGGAATCAGGTGCAATTGTGCATATAAAGCACTTTGCACCTTGCTGAGTTTGTATTCAGAGCAGCACTATTACTGCCATTCTTGTTCCACGGACTCATGAAGGTGAGCCCTTCGCCCCGCACCCCGGGTGCTGCAGCAGCCCTGGGCTTGGCAGGGCCCCCTCCACAGGAGCCAGAGCCAGGGCCAGGGAGGGCTTGCTGCCCACGCCACGAGAACCCTGCTGCCCTCGAAACAGGGCTGTCTCCTGAGCATCACCCTCTCCAACGTGGGTTCCAATTTGGCTAACACAGGCTGCATTCTGAACAAGGGCTTGATGTCAGCTTATTACAGAGCCCGGAGTGGTGCCTGACGTAAGGTCTGGTCCAGACCAGAATGCGTCTCCATGCTGTGGTTTTAACCCTCCCGAGTCCTAGGAGGAGGGGCAGTCACCATACTTCCAGATGAGGGCACTGGGGCTCTTGAGGGCTTGCTTACAGGGCTGCCTCTGCTCAGTCAGCACCTTTGCTTTGGGGGAGAAACATCAGACTCGTTCTTGCGCTGCAGGATCCCCGGCCTTGCCATCTCCCCAGCTCATGACTGCCTGCTCTGCCCCGGCTTCTCCAACAACCAGCTCCTGGCAGGCCACGTCACTGCACCACTGGGCATCCTGGCTTCTGGTCTGCACCTTGGCTCTGGAGGAAGCAGATGCTGCAACTTGGAAGTGCACAGGAGTTAATTCCCGGTGGGGCAAACTTGACGATGGGGCGCTGGGAGCTGGGCTACCACTTCCCCCTCCAGCCCACCCTCTACTGTTTCAGGAAAGCCTGTCCAGAGAGGCCCTGGGTGGCCAGCAGCCTGTGTGCTGTCCGCTACTGCTTTCTTCCTTCCCTCCTTCCATTTCCCCACACTTTTGTTGGTCTGGGATTGCACCTCAAAATAAGGCCTTAGCACTCCAGCCGCGCTGCAGGTTCTGTGACCCAGGGAGCCTGGTTGGGTGGGGAGGCCCGTACATCTTTCCGCGCAGGGCTCAGCACACTGAGTGCATCGCACCGCTGCCATGGTGGGGATCTCTCAGAGCCCCCAGGAAAAGTTTGAGTCCCAGTCCTGATCCACCAAGGACTCACCAGCGACTGCATAAGTGTGGCCTCCTCCCAGCCACAGCATCTCCTCCAGACTCAGGCCAAAATGGGTATTTTGGGAGAAATGCTGTACTCTTTAATAACTGTGGCTCTTTGGGACACAGACATACCATAGAATGAGGCAGCCCCCCCAGGATGCAGGAACAAGGAAAAGCACATGCAGCCCTTTCCACAGGGTGATGCCAGAATCTCTTCCACACTATTTCTTCCCTCCCAAATTGCACTTTCCTGTGCAGACAAATGCACGGTGGACATCTGCCATTTGTCTCCTGGGAGAGTGGTCAGGGTGCTCCTCCCAATGCGTTCTGGAAGAGGATGGGGGAGAGTGATGTGGTGAAGGAAGGGAGCAGGAGGAAATTCAGGAAGAAGAGGTCAGATGGCCTTCAGTACATCCACCTGCATGCGCCCCACAGCACCCTGAGGCTGTCTGCATCCCAGCAGCAAGGGGTGTGACCCCCTCCCTGCCTGTGTCGGCTGAAAACCCCTGCACAGCGAGGGTGCTTTGTGACCAGTGACATCCGTTGAGTCTGCTGAGACTAAACATGGACATGGCAGGTGCCCAGCCTATGGCTGTAGAATTAATCCGTAAGGGGCTGGGAGGAGACAGAAGACCCAGAACTCGCAGGTCTGGCGCTGACCGCTGAGCCATTCTGAACATGGGGAGGCGATCCAGGTGAGTGAGGTTGAGAAACCACATGTAGGTAAAACACCCCCTGTGGGGAGCCCAGGAAAAAGTTAGGAGGTTTCTCATTTAATTATTTCTCAAAGGAGCTCTTGGCAAAACAAACACAAATAAATATAAAAAATTCTGAGTTCTCCCAGCTCCAGGAGGTCAGAAGTCCGGGTAATGAGGCAAAGTCTGGAGCGATTTCCTGCTCCCTATTTGCAAGTTATCTTACCAGCTTCATGTTTTATCCTTGTACCAAGGACAAATCAAATTATTCTTTCCATATTAAAAAACTGAAAGACAGGACAGATCATGCCAATCCCAATTTTGACAGCCCTGTGGACTGGCTCCCTGATGGCATGGCGGCCCCAGGCATCACTGGATGGCAGGCGGCAACACGTGGCATCCCTGGGTCCTCTGGGAGGAGTCCAGGTCTCCTTCTCTCTGAGCGATGTCTTGACGGTGGTTACAGGAAAGTCTGGGTTCCTTCTGGGAAATGGGCTGAAACTACTGACAAGAATCCTACACACAAGTCATAGACTTAGAATTAATATCCAGAGTAAAGGCTGAGAAAGGAAATATTTAATTCCCTTTGGAACAACGATGATCTCGCTTGTGTTCTACCAGGGCTTACCTGAGTGACAGGTTTTCACACCCAGATCGTGTAACTGTTTCCCTTCACCTCTGAGAATTTGCAGAGCCTCTTACTCAGAGGGAGTAAGGGACAGCCTGTGCCAGTACGTTTCTACTCTGCTGGAGAACATCGAATTCAGCAGAAACGATAAGTACCTTTGGTAGACGTCATTACTCAGGAGTGCCTGGCTCTCTCCCACAATTTAATATGATCCAGTTTTTTTTTTGTTTTTTTTTTTTTTGAGACAGAGTCTTGCTCTGATGCCCGATGATCCAGTTTTAATGGAGTCCAATGGGGAAGGACAGACACATCCCTGGAAGCTACAATCAGGGCTGCTATTTCACTGGAAGCCTGGGCAAAGGATTTTAGACTTAGGTAGTTCTTCCCTATATGGGCATCTGTGATGTCTATAGCAAGACGGTGGTTTCTTCTAACACTTGGGCACTATCTGGTGGAATTAGTCACTGAGTAATCACCGAGTGCCAGCCCAGGGGTGGGCAGTGACGCTGGGGGACAGGATCCTGGCTCTGCCCCAGGAACATGACCTGAGACCAGCCATGTGACCTCTCTGGGCCTCCTCCCTGATCTGCACCTGCTGCAAGAAGTGAGTGAGGCCAAGTGTGTGTGCAACATGCTCATTGCACGGGGTGGGGGGCAGTGGGGAAGCTTTTTATTGCCCCCCAGTTTCCCTCTCATCTTCCCTTTCCTTTGTATATCACAATGTGGATGGGTCTCTCTGTTGGGTTTTCCTCTCTGTTGGGTCATTTTTATCACATACAAACATGCTATAATTTCTCCCACTTTAAAAAAAATACCAAAACCAAATGCTCCTGACATTATCTCATTGAATACCACTCCATTTCTCTGTTTACAGGAAAACTCTTCAAAAGAGGTAACTAGATGTACCATATCCAATTACTCTCTTCCCATATGTTTTTAAACATTTTAGTTGAAGTTCATAAATGTGGAGCTCAGTGAGTTTCCATGTGTGTGCAGCCAGCAGCCAGGTCAAAAAGGGAAGAGCTCAGCACCCCACATCCCTCCAGGCCCCCTCTCAGTGCTGCCTCCCAGCGCCCAGAGGTGCAGCTCCTCCCTGGGGCCTGCTCAGGGCTGTCGCCTCCTGTGCACCCCCCAGCCATGCCTCAGTGCTCCCACAAGCTCTCACGCCCAGCTGGTGGCTAACGCCCAGCTCTCGCCTTATGCTCCTACGCTCGGCCAGACCTCTCCGAGCCCCACACACGCAGGTCCAGCTCCTGCCCAGCCAGAGGGGCCACGCAGAGGCCAACAGAGGCTCCTGCTGCCGGTGCACACCTGGCGCTAGAAACCCATCTTCCAGTGCCGCCTTCCCTCCTCTTGTCCTCGCACACCACCGAAACCTGGTCACTCTTCCAAAAGATGCCCCATGTCTCCTGCTTCCTGTTAAACTCCCAGCCGTGACTGCAGCCCAGATGGCGACGGTCCCTCCCAGATGACCATAGCAGCCTCCAAGGCACTGTCTTGCCTCTGCCCTGTCCCTACAGGCTCCCCTGATGGCCAGCGGTGAGCTGTTTCCCCTCTGCTCAAACTCCCAGATGAAAGCCCTGCCCACTGTTACAGCCTGAAGGGTCCCACAGGGTCTGACCTGCCCGACCCTGCCACCGCCCTTCCCCACTCCACACCAGTGGTCGCCTGCCTGAGCCACACGGCCTCGCGCCAGCCCCAGCTGTGCTTCCGGCTCGGGGCCTTTGCACTGCCTGCACTGCTGTTGGCAGCTCTTCCTCAAGGGATCCCCGGCTGGGCCTGGGGTCTTATCAGGAAATGCCCTGCTCTCGGCTGGTCCTCCCATGATCACCCTATTGAAAATGCCGCGTCCCAGCTCTGCACTCGTATATCCGTTTCCAACTATATTTCTCTCCTTTATACTCCTGGCCATTGGACATTCTACCATTTTCCTTGGTTTATTGCCTGCTCTCGGCATTAGAACATCAGCTCTGTGAAGGGTTTTTTTTTTCCGTTTTGTTCACTGCTGCCTCCCTGCCACCCAGAGCAGGGCCTGGCACAGGGGCAGTATTCAATAAACGGTGGATAAATGAATGGGTTTCGAGGAGCACTGCTATCAGCTAGGCTGGACTCTTGTCCGTCCAGATTTTCAGTACCATAAAGAGATTCCATTTTTTCTCCCTAATTTGCCCAATTCCCTTTGCTGGTACTATTCATAAAATTCATAATCTGGTTCTTAATACTCTTTTCTCATTTAATTATTGTTATAATGTTGCAGTTGGTAGAGGCAAGAAACATTTTATGAAATAAAATTAGATCAAGATATAAAAAATGCTTGAATGCAAAGACGTCCGCCAGCAGACTCAGCACATGTAACCTCAGGCCTGCCCAGTGCAGGTGCCCTCGGGCAGGGCTCCCGCTTCAGTGTGCAGCTGCCACCTGTCACATGGGATCCAGTGAAGGGCGGGAGGGCAAAGGCACGTCGTGTTCAGCATGGGCTTCCCTTCCTCCATGACCACCCTCTTCAGGCTCTCCCAGGGGCAGGGGACAGTGGATTGGAAGCAAGGACTGTGGTTCTATTTATAAACAGATGAAAGTCAAAGTTACATTACAGAAAATTTGGTTTTAATGGTCAGAAATATTAATATTTGTCTCGTATACTCATACTTGCTACCTCTGTGTTTTAAGTTACTCAATCCCTTGAAACTTCAGGTTTTTTCAGTCTATGAAATGGAGATAATAATTTTCCACCTTCCAGACTCATGGCAAAGATTAAATAAGATAAAATGTGCACATTCACTAGCTTACAGCAGTCACTCGGCAGAGTAAGGGGTTCATTTCCAGGCTCGGCACCATTCAGAAGTAGCGGCTCCCAGGTGGAGCCGCGCCACCAAAGTTGCACACACCCGCACCTGGGTGTCTGTAAACTGGTTCACAAAACGTGCTTGCACTGGGAGCTGGGTCAGACAGTTCACATGGTTGGGGCAAAATGAAGTTGTGGACAACGTGCTGCACTCATCTGCCCCCACCCCGAGTCCATCATCGCGGCTCAGGGCCAACCCAGCTGCCTGCCCAGAGAGGGCGGCCGGCGAGCCGGACCTACTGCTAACCAGCTTGGCTTTCAGCACGTCCCTCAACCTCACGGAACCCAATTTCAGCACCCCTGCCCGAGTTCTTACGAGGTCATGTGTGTACAGCAGCATTACTCACACTCAGAACCAGCTGGAGGGCTCCCTAAAATGCAGATTGTTGGGTCCCACCCCAGAGACTCCGATGGAGCAGGTCTGCGGTGGGGCCAGAAAATGTGTGTTTCTAGCAAGCGTCCGGGGGATGCCGGCACTGCTGGCTCAGGACCACAACCCAGAAGCAAGGGTGCACAGCTCCAACGCAGGACCTGGCGCGGGGCAAGTGCTCCGCAAATGCTACCCACCTTACTGACACTTTTATTACTGCTGTTACTACCACTTAAGGAGCGCCTTTCTAGGATTAGAGAGCTCTGTTGGAAAAAAGCATGGCAGTCTCCTTCCAGGTGTCCATTTGCCTCTGGACCCGCAGGCACGGACCACCCAGGTTTCCCGCGGTGCGCAGCCAGCACCGCTCCCTGCCAGGAATCTCCTGGAGACTTCTACCTGCCCCACGTCTCTAAGCCTCAGGATCCCAGGCCCTGGGAATCATTTTAACACCATGCTATGGGTCAGGAAACTGAGGCACAGGGGAGTTGCCTGCTGAACGGGACCTGGTTAGAAAAGGACAGAACAAACATATGCAGGGTTCATAATTCCAGGAATGTCGTTAATTGTTTCCACTGCTGTCCCGTGTAACCACACCTTTGCAATTTGTTTTCTTGGGTTTTTTTGGAATGGCCTTGCATGTTCCTTGGCCTGAACTGAGGTGTTATTTTGACAGTGAGCAGACACAGCCTAATTGTCCGTGAGCACACTGCATCATGTGATCCATGATAAAAGGGAAAAAACCCCAAAAGGCACACTTCGATGTCAGAGACGTCCTTGTGAATAGCACTGGGGGCCTGGAGAGCCTCGGCTTCCTTAGTGCACTCCTTGCCCTGTTGTGTCACCTCCCACACCAACGCCTCGGGGCACTGAGGCCCTGGCCACAGCCTGCAGGCCCCCCAGAGACGGCTCCCAGCCTCTCCTCTCTCCAACCCGGGGTGGCACTCCCAGCTGGCCTCGCCTAGGAAAGCACTGATTTAATTTAGCGTAAGGATCTCAGAGCGTGTCTGTTCTATTTTGTCTGCTCCAGTGGCCTGCTGGAGTGTGGTGTGGGCTGGGAACGGAAAGCACAGCGGTCTCGTGACCGGCCCAAGCACAGTGCGCAGGGCTGTTCAGCTCCTGGATCTGCAGCAGGACCCGGCAGTGCCACCGCCGCAGACTGTAAAGGGGGCTGCCTGGGAACGTGAGCTCGGATTTGGAAAGGATGTGGGTATAGGCCCTGGGAAGGGGACTCCCCTCCACAGATACTTTCATAAAAATGTCAGCACCTCTTCTCTGCCATGGTCCCACTCAAATCTATTCTCCAGGCACAAGGAAAAGGGAAACGACAGGCCGTGGCCCCGGGAGTTCCTCTCTTAGGACAACAGTGAAGATGGTCCCTACACTCCACAAAAATGTCCGAGCTGCAGCTCCAAAAAATGTGATCGGAAGCCTCTACAGAAACTGCATTTCACATTTGCTGCTAAACAGACAATAAAAATGCCCTTTACCATCTAAGGTATTAAATGCTATGAGTCACCAGACCCAAGTCTAAGAGGCTCTTACAGTGATAGGATAAAATTACTTTCGGAGAAAGAGACTCTAAATGCCAGTCCCTGAGATTGTAGCCTTGATTTCTGTTATAATTACAATCTTTTGGACATGACGTGTGTCCTCGGACTGTTGCTGACAGAGGACAGGCAGCCTCTCCCTGCGGCCCCCGCCACTTTTCCAGGGCTCCCCCGACCACCCTGTACCCTCCGGGCTCGTTCACAAGATGCGCACTCTCGTCTCTGTGAACAGGCAGCACCTCTTCCAGTGGAATCCAAGATAAAAGTATCAGTCCTGTTCTAAAATTCAAAGTACAGCTCCAGCGTTGAAGGTGCTCCCCCTGCCAGGGAGGGAAGAGCTTATCTCAGCAGCTGGGCCCCAGGAAGGTGAGGCTGCCCCATCCTTCTCTATGCAGAGAGGACACAGGGGTGGGGTGTGGGAGGGAGGCTTTAGGGGCATGTTTGATGTCACCTCTTCAGCTCCTGGGAAAAGCCATCAATGCCCATGCTGTGGGAGGACCCAGCTCTCTGCTCTGTGGTCTGACCTCCCCTTTCCTAGCTGATTGCTCTCGCCTGTTTGCAGCGTTGGGGTGCAGTTCACACAGGCAGGCAGGCTCTGTCCATGGCGGGCGGCCAGCCACACCCTCCTCTCCAGATCCCTGCGTGTCCCAGTCCACAGCACACGCAGCCTCCACAGCCTTGGCCTAGAGCCAGGGTTCCCCCAGCCCTGCCTGCAGCCCACAGCCCCCAGGCCCTGCCAACCCTAGCCAGACCTGGGGGGCTGGCTGTCCACTGGGTGCCACCAGGCAAAGGGGTCTGTGGCATTCATGAGACAACTTCACAAAAGAGAAGCTCACACAAATCTTGGAGCCCAAAGCTGGGTTCGGAATAGCTCTCGGCCCAGCCTCAGTGGAGGGTTTCCCTGTTACCTCTGTCCCCTGCCCTCCAGAACCAGGACCACAGCACACGGCAGAGCAGGGCCCCACCTGCCCCTCCCACCGCCCCCTCCTGCAAGGGCTTCTCGGCCTCTCGTGTCCCTGCTTGGGGGAGCCACAGTCTGCCCATCACTCTTCCCTGCTCCTCCTGGCACTGCCGGGAAGGGGGCCAGTTGCCTCTCAAGATGTGCAGCTGGGAAGCAGAAAAGCACACAAGGGCAGGGGTGGGCTCTCCTCCCACCAGCCCAGCAAACCCACTCAATACAGACACCAGGAAACTATTTCAGACAAAGGACCTGTCAGGGTCAGCTGTTTGCAGTCTCAGTCCCAGAACCCCAGAAGCTGGGCGGGAACCCCATATGCCCCGAGGAGTTTTCAGCTTGCCTGAGAACGCCCCCTGGGTGCTGGGCACCACACTGGCCCTGCTTTGGTAGGGATGACAGAGTGGGTGTGGCGATGCTGTAAGCTCAGGCTTTATCTGGCAAGTGTAAATGTCTGTCTTTGATTAATAAACATAGGAACATAGCTGATTTCTGAATGAATGCTCTTCATTTGCTAGAGAAAAGTCTTTCGAATCTTTTCAAAACCTGGGTTCCATGAGGGGCCAACAAACAGCATGCTTTGTAGTGAAAAAAAGCTGGGATTCAAGACCTTTAGAAGTTCCACAGTGGGGAGGGCAGGCACAGTGACACACTGAGATGTGCCATTCCCACGAGCAAGGCATTCATCCGGAATGGCTACACACCGACTGGTGTAGAACTCGAATTTGTTTCATAGGAAAGAGCCTTTAACAAGGCTCCTCCTCTCTCAGCAAGTTCCATGTTCTCTACCCGGGGACGGTGCTGCTCCCCAGCACAGGGTTGACCCAGCTGGTCTGACCGCAGGCCTAAGTGAAGGTCACCTGCCTTCCACTGAGTGGATGCCTGCTCCTGTCACACCTGATCTCAGTCCTGCCTCTGCGAGGATAGAGCCACGTCTGAGATGAGGCAGCCTGGGTGGCCCCACACGGCCCTCCAGGGCACCCCGAGTTCTCCTGACCTGTCCTCCAGACACTCATGTGTGGACCCTCCACTCCTAACCCCCTGCAGGAGCTGAACATGCTTCCCCAGCTCTCCACCTCCTGGGCCTGTTGTGCCTGCAACAACACCGCCATGTGTGTGTGCCACCGCCCGGCAGGGGCCTTACCTCGTGGGACAAGTAGAAGGCCGCGATGCCCAAGGGCCAGAAGCAGCAAAGCATGGAGAAGACGCTGAGGCCCAAGTGGTCCCGCGGCGGCATCATGAGGAAGTTGTCCTCACTCTCAGTGTCGCTGGAGTAGTCGCTCTGCAGGAGGGACACAGGCAGGGTGGGAGAGGAGAAAAGATTACTATGGAATCATTCTCGGGACGCCCGGGGCAGGGGGATGGTACTCGGCTAGAGCAGGCCCTCCGGGAAGGCAGCCGCGGCTGCTCATACCGTGAGTGTCATTGTCATTGCTGCAAGTGTACAGCCTCACGAAAAGGATTTCCTCAAGGAAACCCTTACCAAGGACAAAAAGAAAAAATATCCTATGTACAGGGCTCTTGGGTCACTCAACAGTAGCTAAAATCCTACAGAAACCAATTATTTCTAAGATCTGTGGGCACTCTGTGCCCGGATGTTGGGGACAAAGGTATGATCTAGCCAGGATGGATCGGGGATTTCAGAAGGCATATATACCCCACATGGACTTTACTTTTTACCTGAGACTCCCCACTAGTTTACAGGACAAGGCAGGGCTGGTGTGGACAGGAGAACACTGTCCCCTGAATCCTTTCCTCGACTCTGAACCGACAACTGCTTTGTAAGAAGCTGCCCTGAGACTGCTGCGTGGTCCAGTTACAAGGTGGGGCTCGTCCCCAGCCTGACCGGGAAGCTCCTGGGGGCTCTGATGGAGGAGGGGTGTGTGTTGGGGGCTAACGAACTGAGCACGGGAATTTTAAAAAAGCTGCTCAGAAGATTCCAGCGCTCACCTCGCAGTGAGAACCACCGCCCGAACCTCCCAGAGAGGGCGCACGGTGCCCGGGACGCCAAATGGCTGGGGCCGCTAAAGGCTCCCCCGCCCCAGGAGCTCGAGTGCAGAGGAGGCTTGTTTTCCACTTGGTTATCCCACGTGTTGGGGCTCCCCGTGCGACTGTCTTTCCTCATCAAAACACGGTACACGCACGCTGGCTGGTCCCCAAACCGGGGTCACTCTATTTCTGTGAGTTTATTATACAAGGATGGAGTCCTATCTTACTCCAGATACAGTTTCCCAAAAAACAAATGATGCCTTTCTTCTTGAAGGAGGGTCATCAGCTCCCTAACTCCCTTTGCCAGCTGCCAGAGGCTGTTAAACACCAGGCTCCTGGTGTGGGTGGGAGACACCTGGGAACACACCGCAGTGCACAGTGAGGCTGGCCACTTCCTTGCCTGGCTTTGGAAGGAGGCGGTCACCTGAGGTGCCAGAAGAAAACAAAGGTGGGTGTGCCCTGCGAGGGCAACACCTGCATGGACGCGAGCCTGCCCACGCCTTGCCACAGGCACCCTGAGACCCCCAGAGGCTCCTGCTCACAAACACGCTGAGGAGGCCCCAAGTGTGCTTTCCTGTCTTTGCTAATTAAATGCACACAAAACTACCAACCAGCCTCTAATCATCATGCAGACGCCACGGCACTGCAGCCAAACAAGGGACACTCCTGGGAGGACTCCGCTTTTTTCTGGTGACCAAGGAAAATGGGCAAATTTTGATGGGCTCAGTCAAATGCAAGCGAGGCCTTCTCCAGATGGCCCTGGGTGGAAGCTGGACCCTCTGTCCACCCACCACACATGGACAGGCCTGCGGGGCAGGGGTCTGAGCTCCCTGCCGCGTCTCCCCTCCCGGCACTGCCTGCCAAGTCACTGCAGCTGCTGCGGCGGCTCCTCCGTGCCTCTGCGGCCACATGGCACCCTCCACAGAGCCATGTCTGTGAAATTTCTATTCTCTCTGCGCGCCATCTCCCACACGGTCTCCAGAACAGTGAAGGGAAATGAAAATCATCGTCATTACGGCTATCAGGGAAGGAAAACGGAGCAGCCCCCAGGGATGCGTAATTCACGGGAGACGCAGGGACCAGGCTACTACCCAGGTGCATGCGACCTTCCCGGCCACCGCATCTGCAGGAAGGATGTGTGGCGCAGAGACTTCACGGGCCTCACAGAAAAGGTGGCTTTGGGGTGTCGGGGACTCACGTTGGAACTCCTGAGCTGCAGAAAAGGGTGCTCAGGAGGTCCTGTCTGTGACACACCCACCCGTGTCCAAAGACCCCGCAGAGAGGCAGAGAGCAGGCTGGGGGGACAGTGTTTCTCCCAGCCCTCACCTCAGCTCAGACCCCGACTTTCAGGAGCCACCCAGTGACTCTGCCAAGCAACGCTGGTCACATTAGGATGGACAGCCTCTCGCACAAGTGACAGATCTGCTGTGTATATTTTAGTTTTTAGTTTCTTTTTTTGTTTGTTTGTTTACAAAGAGTTTTATATAACTAAGCTCACTGGATTCTCATAGCAATTCTGGAAATAGGTGTTATTACTATTTTTATTGTCATTTCCATTTTACAAAGGACAAAGCAGAGGTTATGAGGGTTAAAACACTTGTCAAATCACAAAGCCGCCCAGTTCATGGCCTCTGGAGTCTAGAATTGCTTCTGCGTGACTGACTGTCCCTTCCAAGCCTGTGCCGTGTGCAGTGTGTGCACACGGATGATCTCACTGTACACAAACCCACCGTCTGTCTCCCTTTGTCTAGTCCAGGCATGGGGGGTCTTCCTCCTCCTCTCCCCACCCAAGCATTCTGATGACTTTCTTCTTAGTGGATCTGTTTCAAGGTGGACAGAGAGGCCAGTGGCAGTGACTTCTCTCGGATCAGTCACCGCTCTGTGACCTGCTGCCCCAGTGCACGCAGGCACACTGAAGGCGTCTGCTTCCGTCTTCGGAATTACACCACAGTCTCCAAGAAGTAAAGAATTAGGTTTCAGGGCACACCCCCAAAATCTTCACATATCTTAATTTGGAAGCGTAAAGGAACCACACTCTGTAAATTACAAAGTTGTGGCTCCACGGCATCAAAATAGTCAATTGTGATTGAAATAGATGTTCAAAACTCACACGAATCACAGGGCAGACAGAAACCTCCCGGCTTCTTATTCATTCACTTTCCCTCAGCAAGTGCTTCGTGGGCACAGGGGCCGTGGGCACCCTGCCATGCAGCAGGTGGACAGGAGAGGAGCCGGCCTGGGAGAGGTTGAAATACCAACACACTACGTGGAGAAAAGACGCAGCCACCAGCACCAAGGAAGACGCATCACGCACAGCAGCTGTTTTCAAAGATCCTCTTCATGGGTCATTTAATCGGCACATCTGCAGGCTGACAGCGTTCCAAAAGCGTCTGCAATTTGTGCGGAGGTCCACCCTTTGAGCTGACCCTCAGGAGGAAGTGAGGGCAGAGGCAGGAGGGAGCCTTCGGCGGGTGCCCTGCTGGCCCACCCACTGCCCCGAGTGGCTGCCTATTCTCATCCCATTTTCATCACCTCCACGTAGAGAGCCGGCTCTCAGTGCCCTCAGGTTTTGCTTCTTTGGGATATTTGTACAAAATAATCACAGTGTCGGGTGCTAAGTGTTTGCACATCACATGCTGGACATGCGCTGCAGCTCTGTGAGCAAGGCGGGAGGTGTCTGCTTTGGGGATGCCAAGTTGGGCTCAGCCGCATCCTTTGGTCTCACTCAGGGTCTTGCCTGCAGGCTCTGGGCCTTGAGCTGCCCTCACCCCTGGCCTCTCTTTGCTCACTGATGCCAGCGAGCATCTCACATGTGGTCCTAAAGGAGCCTTCCCTGCTGGCCATGTCCGCGCTGAGGAGCACCGCAACCACTGGCCACCCGGGGCTATTTAAACTTACGTTACTTAAAATTAAATACAACCTGCAACTGGATCCTCAGTCGCAACCACCACATTCCAAGTGCTCAGGAGCCACCTCCGTGTTTAGTGTCTATCACATTGGACAGCATTCCCATCACCTCAGAAAGTCCTGTTGGACTACACTGTCCTATGGGCTCTGACCCCACTGAATCCAGCCTCACTCTCTTCCACGCACAGGGAGCTCTCTGCTGTTCCTCCGGTGTGCTGGACGTGCCGTGTCTGCCACTTGCTGTCCCGCCAGCCAGGGACTCTTCCCCCAGATACACATGTGCGTCGCTTCCCCACCTCATTCTGGGCTTTTGCTCAATGCCACTTCTCGACAGTCTTCCCGACACACCATCAAGACTGCCACCGCCTTCCAACACCTCTGTCCCTTGCCTGCCAGGGCCTCTCCTGTGCACCCTGGGTAGTACTGGTTTGCTTACTGCCTGACTCCCTTCCTGTCAGCACCCCCAGGGCAGAAACCTGTGCATGTTTTGTTCACAGCTGTATCCAAGTACCCAGAACAGTGCCAGGCACACAGTAGGACCCAATGCACATTTGTTGAATGAACGCACAGCAATTCACCTGTGGCCTTAGCCAACACGAACACTAATTAACTAAAGCAGCAAAGCCTCCAGAATGTGTGCAGAGTACACGGGGGTCACCAGACATTTATCTTCATCTGGTTTTATCGCTGCCCACAGTGCACTGCATCCAGCCCGGGTGCCAGACCTCTGCTCCCCCCTTCACCCCTCGAAAGCCTGTCCTGTGCTCTCCGAGACCTGCTCCTTCACCGTCCACTAGGTGAGACCACCAGGAGGGGCCTGGGTTTGAGCTGGGGTGAGAATGATGACTTGGCCAGGTAGGTTCAAGGCTGTTTTACTTGTGTGACTCCAGAACAGTGGAGGAACAGAACCCAAGATAACACCTGGGCGGCTGCAGGCAGTGGATGCAGCTCAAGCCTCCTGTGTCCGTGGGAGGCACACCGACGTTCTCTGCTCTTGGAAGCCAGCATGGAGTGAGACCCCCTCTGTCCACATCTGAGGAGTGTAGAAGTGGAGCTGGCTGCCTTTGGTGCCTCCAGGCAAGACGTTCTACTACCCCAGAAGGAAATAACTCTTAGGGAGCCCCGTGGGCAAGGCCTGGGTTCTGAGCCATGAAGACCTTGTGGGCCCAGCGCCTGCACCATCTCCCCACACCTGCACCATCGAGGCAGCCCCAGGGGCCCACTTGGGTCCACCTGGGGGTTTTCTGTGGGCTGCCTGGCTGTGGAAGACCTGATCCCTTCTGTGCTGAGCCAAATCATTCTCCCTTCCTCGCTGCACCAAACTTCCTCAACATCTTAAGGCCCGCTAGTCTCTCCTTTACTGGAAATCAGATCACATGAAATCCACCAAGGTCTCCTGAGGACCCACCGTGAGTGATGCACACATGGCTTCCAGATACACAGCTGTGTGGAGATCTGGGGGCTCAATAACACAGAATACTGCAAAATCGTATTTTAGTGAGTGAACATACATTGCCCTAAATTATTAACTAATCATCTTGGGTACATATGCTTTTAGTTTCTCCTACTAGGTGTTAGTTTTCTTGTGGATAGAGGCTACTTCACATACTGGTGTGATAAAAACAAAAGCAACCCAACAAAACCCCCTACTTTAAAACTGAAACTGCCTCCTTTAAAGAGCCTGCCCTGCTGAGGATGCTGTCACATCTGGAGGGTCAGGTGGAGAATGGGGAAAGGTGGGAGGAGCTCCATGGCTCTCCCAAAAGAAGTGAGGATCTGGGAATCCCCACGGACATCTGTTTGGGGTAGGGGGGGCAGGGTTGGGGGTGCGTTACTGGAAGGGAATTGGGAAGGGAAGAGAGAAGAGAGAGGGGGTGGGGAGGTGGCAGGGTTGTGGGATATTCTAGGCACTGGGACAACGGGTACTCTCCACCCATGAGTAGAGACGATTCCATAAAGAATCCCAAGTCCATGTCTGTTACTGCCATCCCATCTGTGCCCAGTGCTCAGAGAAGGACATGTGGGTTCACAGCTCAGGAGTGGCCATGGCAGGGGCAAAGCAGCTATGGAGCCAGGCCTGGCTTGGCCCCCAGCCTCTTCCTGGTATGTGATGCTGGGGCCACACGGTCAGCTCTGCCCCATCACACACTGAAACAGCCAAAGCGGGCACAACAGAAACACTCAGTAATCATCGGCCCCAAACTAGAGCGCTGAATCATCCTAGGAGGGCGAAATCAGGTGCAGTGTTGGTAAAATTTCAAATTTATTTCATTCCAATAGTGTCAAATTTACATTACGTTTACTTTACATTTAATGTAAAATGTCAAATTTATTTCACTCTCTATTCCAAGTCCTAAAATCTGGGGATTCAGTTATTCTTTGTTAATCAACTCTTCATGAACCAGATAATTCAACCAATGAAAACACCAGATTTCATAATAAACATGTTTCTGAATGCAACATGTTTGATTTTGCTCTAGTAGCAAGGATCTATGTACCCCATGTTCCTGAAAATGGGGAAAAGATGCCCTTGGGACATCAGTGGTGGGTCTGATCTGACTGATTGGTTTCCTTTTGCTTCTTGGAGGACATCACAGAGCACATCACAATGCAGGTCTCAATGCCATTTGGCACTGAATGAGAGGAACATCCCCAGCTGTAGTGAATGCAGTGGCTTCCCACTGTGCTCTTTAGGGCCTGGGGTGGGAGGGGTTTGAATAGCTCTGAGTCCCCAAACCTGCCCAGACCCAAACAGCTCAGCCTTTTCCTGTTTTGCATGTTGGGTTCCCAGGTAATCTTCTATAAAACAAATGGCTCTCAGCTAAAACAAAGAAATAAGTAAAGTTTAAAGATGGGCGAGTTGATGTATCACTCAGAAGTAAACATTTTTTCCCTCCTGGTAGTATCTAGTCTACTATTCCTCAATCATTTTATATTCCTTGATGAGAGGTGAGGTGTTTTTAGAAGATGATAATCCAGTTAAGTGCATAAAATATGAAACTGTTCTAAAGACAGAGGAAAAAATGAAGTTAACTCACAAGGGAAATCAAATATAATGCAAATGTTTTCAAAGTCCTAGAACAAGCGAGATAAAGTTCCCATTGTCTATGATTTGGGGTATGTCTTGTAAATAAGGCACACATGGTTCTGCAACCCTCAATGGTTATGAACACTTGCTTTTCTCTACTGGAGGCTCCCAATTTCATTCTTGGGCCAGAGTGGATGATTTGAGAGGGATTTATATTTGAAAGAGATAAATACTTGAAATAGGTTATGTGTAAACAGCGTCTGTGGGAATAAACTGATGTTCAGGGTGAATAAGTGGAACAGTAAAAACTAAACACACACCCCTTTGTGGATCACCTCTGGGAAAAGTGCTCCTTGTTCTATTTCTTCAAATTTTGTTTTCCTCCTTTGTGGTGGGTGCTTTAGGTCTTAGCTCCTACCACATCCCCATAAAGACTACATTCCCAACAGACATGATTAGTGGGAGATTTGAATTCCCTTTCAAAAGCATTCAGTCCTCTGGGGCAGGCAATAGCTCCTGGAAGGCAACTCTGGGGAAGAACCCCTGCAGGGCTGCATTCTGCATCCACCTTTGTCAGACACCAAACTCACCACAAGCACATGACTGAGGCTGGGGCTAAACAACCAAGGCTTCCCTGGCCCTATCGACAGTGCTCTGGGGACAGGTGTCCATTCATACAGGGCAGCTGTCAATAAATGGTAAATGGTTACTTGTCCTGGACAAAGTGCAAAGGCATTTCTCCACTGACAAGTATCTAATTAACATCTAAGGATGGTTGTGGCTCTAGGTGTAGGGACCGTCCCTGGGCAAAAATTGGCTTAAGCCCAGAATCAGCGAAACTGGATGTGCTCTCCTTGG